>NC_059551.1:616060-919090 GCF_905220415.1 Colias croceus | reverse complement strand
ACAAAAAACCGACAACATTCGGTTGGCCTGCCAATATTGGCGCCAACTAGGTTAATGAAGCCAACATACCGCCAAGTAGCTCTCTACACGTTGGCCCAACCCATTGGCCCAACACGTTGGCCCCATGTGTACTGCCACCATAAAAATACAGTGTTGCCAGTAACTCATACTTGCCAGTTGCCTCTCTGAAGTACATAATATATTAGACACGATACACACGACATAATATTTTCTTTGTTATTTTAATTTAACCTTTTTTTAATATAAAATATGAATCCTATAGACATTGATGAAACATTTATAAATTTCAACAAACCTTCCTAGTTCTTTTCTGTAAATAAAACTTATAAAATATAATAAAATGTATGTTTAAACTGTTTGCCTAAGCTGTTTGCATTATAATAATAATTATTACCTATTCTAAACACTTCTAAAAGTAGGTAACAAACTGTAGAAGTAAATTTAACGCAAAGAAGAATGTAAATTATTTAATTTTTAATCAGGATTATAAAAAAAATATTTTCTTATACTGAAAAATAAGGAAAATGAACAAGTGTGACATTTACTATTTTAATCCATACTAATATTATAAATGCAAGTAACTCTGTCTGTCTGTTGAAGGGTGCTGTAAAAATCGTCCTTATCTTCTTCTGCGGCGACATTTGTGGGAGCATAACACTGTACTACCGTGATCTTACGCACTCTAGAGTTAAAGCGCGCTGTAATGATTCGCTCAGAAACCGGTTTCCAGTCCAGCAAACTTTTTTTTGCCGCCTCACTTAAAAGAAACAAAAGAAACTTCGAATAAGCTTTCGACACAGTCAAATGGTCTAGTATCTGGCGCCGACTAGAAGAGATGGGTGTTCCAGCCAAGATAATAAACCTTCTGAGGGCAATATATAAGAGATACGCATACAAAGTGACGCATGACGGGCTGATATCGGACAACATTGATGTACGCTCGGGTGTAAGACAGGGCTGCTTGTTATCCCCTCTCCTGTTTCTGGTGGTACTGGACGGCATTATGCACAAAGTCAACGATGGAAAGCGACGCGGGATAGAGTGGGGGTTGACCGACCAATTGGATGACCTTGACGACCTGTGTCTGCTTAGCCATAAGCGCGTTGACATGCAGTCTAAATTAAACGACCTCCAACGTGAAGCTGCCTTGTGTGGACTCAAAATTAATATCCTGAAGACCCAGGAAATGCGCACTGAGGGTACAAATCAGCAACCGCTGACGCTGGGACCAGAGCAAATAAAGCGTTTGCTGGACACGCTTTATTTGCTCTGGTCCCAGCGTCAGCGGTTGCTGATTTGTACCCCTTCACGTATCTTGGTAGTATTGTGTCCAATACTGGAGGTACCGAAGAGGACATCACTTCGAGAATCGCCAAAGCTAGGGCAACCTTCGCGCAGCTACGTCCCATATGGCAGTCGGAAGTGCTAACACGTGGAGTGAAATTTAAAATATTTCGCTCCAACGTTAAGAGTGTCCTCTTATATGGGAGTGAAACGTGGAGAGTCACCAAAGATATCTCGCAGAAAATTTGGAACGCTGCCACGAGACACCGATTTTCCTCCAAATCTTACGCCGTAAATGGACATGGATTGGTCACACTCTTAGAAGGGACACCTTACATATACCCAGGCAAGCCCTGGAGTAGACTCCGCAAGGGAAAAGAAAGCGTGGCCGTCCTAGACAATCCTGGCGTCGTTCCGTGGCAGCGGAGGCTAGGGCGATCGGTTTGACGTGGTCGGAGCTGAAGAGCGTAGCCCAAGACCGAACGCGATGGCGGCGCACTGTGGACGCCCTCTGCCCCACATAGGGGCCATAGGACCTTAAGTCAAGTAAGTCAACTCTGTCTGTCTGTCTGTTACTCAATCGCGCCTTAACTACTGAACCAATTTGCATGAAATTTGGTATAGATATATATTGATACCTGAGAAAGGACCTAGGCTACTTTTTACCCCGGGACATAGGATCGGTTTTATCCCGGAAATCCCACAGGAACGGGAACTATGCGGGTTGTTCTTTGACTGCGCGAGCGAAGCCGCGGGTGGAAACCTAGTTATTCATAAAAATACAAAACATGATTACTCCTCACTCAAAAAAAAATCACGACACGTTTTTTTAATCTTAAATGAAAAATTACAGTCTTTTTTTTCTCACAAGCTTTACTTTAGCCACATTTAGCACTTATTTGGTTATTAAATAGTATATTCTCTTATAACCACCTTATAACCTATCTGTGAATTACTTACCTGACTTTCTATATACTTATCTGTGTTACTTTCTCTGTGCTATCTGCATTCTGCGTTTGACAATTTAATGTCATTTAATTTTACTGTGGTGGTCTGAAAATATCGGAAAAAGTCATATTATAACAAACAAAATACTTTTATTTCCTGTGCTATTTAATAACTTGTTTTAATTGAACGAGTGTGCGATTCATCTCTGTTTCATCTTCTTTGGTATGTATTGTTTATTTTCTTTTATATTGTATATTTTTAGTAAAAGCAATATGCCGATTGCCGAATAGGAGTTTCTCTTGAATGTACTAGTAAAAAAATAGGTGACTGACGCATTGAAAAATATGAACAGTCGGTTTAATAAAACGTATGAATATTTGTAGTTAATTGTCTTTAAACAGCATGCTTTTAATATGGGAAATGTTTGCTACATACTTCTCTACTTGACATTTTGAAATTTACATTCATAATTTTGTGAAATAAAATCCATATAGGAATTAGGAATAATTAAAATATGAACTTAACTGTCTTTGTTAATTACCTATTAGGTACCTAATTAACATTTCTTTGGAAATTGGTGTCCAAATTTTAACATTTCTATGTAATAAATAGTTTAAAACCTAATTAAAGGTTAATTGGTGTTACTGTCTTCTATACTCAATGTCATAAGTATTTTCTCAATCAGCTTTCCACTATTTATATCCTTATAAATTGTGTAATTTTGTTTTTATCTTTCTGCATAATTAAGTCACCACATGATAAAACATCCTAGATTTAATGTGTTACTAACTCAAACATTTATTTATTTGACTAGACTTCATTCAGAAAATGCTCCAAATAGTTACTGAAAATAAGAAACTCTTGTTAATCTGTCATAATGATGGATAACATGTATATACCTTAATAATTATCGGCCAATATATGTTCTCACTGCTGGGACATGGGCCTCCTCTGGGATCAGGCTATTTTTACCATGCTGGCCATTGTGGGTTGGCGGATGTCAAATGTCGTGAAACTTTTGATTCTTCATTATGTCAGTTTCCTCAAAATGTTTCAAGTTTTCAGCAGTAGTAATGTTATTATATGCACAGATAAATTGTTAAATCAATTTACTACACAGAAATTGATTTTTGTATTGTACTAGACTAAGACTAGACTACTAAAAAAATAAATACAAAAAAAAAATACGGCTGGCATCACTGGATCGCCTGCCCTACAAGTCTCAATCCATTCATAACCAAGTGCTGAATGTTCTTGAGCAGATTGCATTTATACATACCAAAAAAAAAAAAAAATATTGTACTAGATTTGTGTACGTGGTACATATTTACGATTTCTCTACATAAGAACCATCCTCATACTTCAAGGAATATAATAAAAAAAGAATTATCAATATCGGTCCACCCGTTCACATAGTGATGCAGTGACAATGCGAAACGGGTTTCATTTTTATATACATATTATATAGATATAGATAGGCCTACACATTTTTTCAAACCTTATTAGGTTAATAAGTTAAGATGTATGTATGGCTTCAGATATATATATATATATATATATATGTATCTCTATCGCTTCTTAAGTTTATAAATTATGTGTACTTATAAACAAAATTATTTTTTGTTTAAAAACATTTTTTGTTACATTTTTCTTAATAATCCGTTTCATTCATGCAATTACTAGTTATGTATATGTATATTCTAGTATTTATCAACAGTCAGTTTTATGAACAAATCTGTTTTTATTATAAATCCCAAAACAATTGAAGAGATTTAACAGCATTTGCAAATGAACAGTATTAAATAAGAATTTGTTTAACAGGCAACAAGAACGAATACTGCAGTATGTCTCCACCTCTAGATCTAATGTTGATGGAAGACCTCCTCAATACAACTAACTCGCTAAACAACATTTGTGTTGAATCATATTCAAAATCCGTTAATACAAGCATAGAGATAAATCAAGAATTGATACATTACATCAAATATTTAACTGATGAAAATAAGAAACAGAGCTACATAATAATGTTTCTGCTGTCTATTCTCTTTTATATTGTCATGTGCAAATTTATGTCGTTTGCAAGTAACATACATCGTTCTTATAAAATGCGTATGACTATGAAGGGAGATAATACCACAAAAACTATGATCATTTAACTGAGAAATCATATATTTTATACAAAACAGAAGTTAAGTTTGCGGTTTAGGGGTTTTTTATTACTAATAATAATAATTAAAAAAAAGTATGAAGTATGGCTTTATCAAGCACAGATGACAGAGGCATCTCCAAAACATAGATTATTATTATAATGTCCAACCTGTTTTATATCATTTCCTTTTGGTGACATTACATTTGATTTATTTTTGAATCCATTTTATAATAATAAATATGTCTCAATAAAATATTACTTTTACAATTGTGTTTGTCGTATTATAGCTTTTTGTATCTTGTTTTTATTTGCATTTTAAGTTGAAGTGTTTGGCTTATTCTTGCTTAATAAATGTATGGAACATTTTAAATCTTTTTTATTTCTTAGTTTATGTTTGAGTTTCTTTAGCTATCTACAAGAAGTATCAACGCTATTTTTATGCTTCTTTGTATATGTACCTAATAAAAAAAACTTGAAACAATTTGACTGTTTTTGTAATTCACAAGTATTTAGTGTTTTGTTTTAGACTGGGGCCTGGGGAGACTGGGGACTGTCTCCCTGTGACCATGCTTACTGCAAAGTGTGCGAATCTTGGGGATAATAGTATAATGAATACGCGTTTAAAATCCGTTAAAATCTTTCTTCTTTCTAAATGTATTAATAATCGCGTAAAATGAACTATGATAGAATACTAATAAAATACAGCTTACTCATACCTATATTATATTAAAAGGGTCGATCAACTTTTATTGGTCCGACGGTACACGCATCATGTCCCTGAACGATAATTAATAAACATGAAATCATAAAGAGTTAAATTGGTTTTAATTATATTCCTTTTAATATTTTCTAACATTATTGCGAACAATATTTTACTTGTTTTATTAATTTGTGCGTAGTTTCATGGTTGTCCAGAGACTAAATGCAATTTTCCAGTACTAACACATTTGTCCCCAAGCCACTATGCATTAACAAACTTCGCATCACAAACACATACTATCACGACCATAAATACCAAATACACTCCTTGTTTCAGTACATAATTATTGACATAAAAACAAACAAACAATTTTTTTTTTATTGGATATAATACGATTTTCAGGCATTTTACTTTTGTCCCTATAAATCATCTACATGGCACAGGTCTCACAGACAACCATAATTTAGTTATGAAACCAAAACATAGATGGCACGGTAGATTCCTAAACAACAAGCTTAACACTATAATTAACTGTCGGGCTCAAACGCCATTTTGATTTGTATAAAATCACGGCAACAGTCATCCGAGCGACGTTGGTGAGTGTGGGGTGGCTTTTTTGTCAGTCCGTCAGACAACTGTGATTAAAACGTAAGAACTTGATGCATTGTTATCAATTATACTACACGGGATGCGCTTTCATCTATATTTTAGTGTGAGCTGAGATTAATATATAAAATAACAATAGTATTTGCTTGGCGGCTCAAAATTTTAAAAATGTCCCGCGGACAACCAGTCACTTGGTCAACCAAAGTGGTTGTACCATGGACAATTTGGTTGTCCCTAGGACAATTATTATATAAAACTTATACTTTAACAGTTAAATAGTTCATGTTTTGTTTATTACTCGGCTGTTTCGGGAACACATTTTTATTACGCGTTTTTATGTCTAGTTTAATTGTAATTTTAACATTTCAAAAATCAAGACGCTACTACTACAACTAAGATGTCCCCATATGAAAATCACATTAAACTTCTTTCATTCAGTTTTATCGAGAATCAGTTCATTTTAATTAAGTAAAATCAATAATACGATACGTAACAACCTCGCCTTAATAGTTTTTTTGTAAAAAATATCACTATTTCCGCTTTACTGAAACTTTTTTATATATGAAACATTATTTGGTTGTTCAAAAGACATCATTCGTTTCAATTTTAATAAAAATATTTCGTATTTTGGGTGTAAATAGAACAAATATCAAAATATTATTTATTATTTAATATTAGAAGAATTTGTTTTAATTCTTAAGGGAATTTAACATTTAAAAAAGTACTATTGTGTAAGTTGTCCAAAGGACATTATTTCCCGTGAATAGATCGATTCGTGAAGTTAAATCCACAAATGTATTTAATCAACATCACTGCTGCTTATATAATCTTAATCTACGAAGAATTATCTTCTAAATGAAATAGTAAAATGCTGAAAATTAAGTAAAAAAAAAAATACGAGAAAATTATGATCGGGACCTTTAAAAATTGATTGACCCAAAAATACCTGATATTATGTCTGTTATCTATAAATACAAGAAACGAAGAAAATAATAACCAGACTTTTTCTGTAGCATAAATATTTTTTTTGAGATTATTTTTCTGAGAGTAATAATTGCTATGCAGATGGTAGGTATATGTAGATATGTCTCTCCTATATGTAGACCCTAAACCATCCCTAAACCAATACGTATAATACGAGGCAACATAATACGTAATACATAATATGTCGAGAAATCGGAATTAGGAATATTTGGTTCAGTTTATTTTTCCTCGTGTTTTCTTTACAAAAGATCCTTATGCCCTAACAAAAAAGCAATTACCAAAATTGGTTGAGCTTTTCTCGAGATTTGCGCTTAGCAACATATTTGGTGATTCATTTTTAACTTTTATCACATAGTAGAAGTAGGATTACACAGCAATAGGAAAATGTCGGCCGGCAAGCGGTTCCATGTGTATCTTTGGAAAATGCTAATTGCCTAATTCTGAGCATCTTTCAAAATGGCGAGCGTTTGTAAACGATGAAATCATAATAAAATTACCCGCGATATTATTATCTGTTCGCGGTGTTATCTGGTGGCGTATTCAAGATACATTTACAAATTCAAGATTAGCTTTGTAGCTAGCTACGACACTAACTAAAAATAAGTAGATTTAAACTTTTAACCCGTTAGGTATTATTTAGTAATCATTTTTGTTTTTCGATTTATTTATTTAATATTTATATTTATTAGAACTAGTTAGTGGAACAGATAACCTTTGAACTGAATGGTCAGAATTTCGCGAGTAAGCTTAGTAAGTTGCATAGTTTGCTTTCGCAGAAAATTTATACATGTATATAGCAAGTGTTTTTTAGTTAATAGATAACCGTAGCAAGGACTTACACAGAATATCAATATGTAACCAACAACGTAAAACGAAATATCACAATTAATTAAGGCCAGGTCAGCGCTAGTTTTATTTATTAAAGAGGGTTTTTATTTAATTTATCTTCGTGGAAGTGTGTCGAGAGGTTGCAAGGAGGGACGTAAATAGCTCGCCTCTTGTGGGGCTTCCGCTCTGAGCACGTCAACGTTGATCAAATGTTTACTATGATATTGATTGTATATGCTTAACTATGTAGTTGTTACTGTCGACTAAAGTGCAATCGTAAATCTAGCATATGCATAGGTACCTATAGTTATATTTGGCTTAAAAAATCAAAATATTTTCCATGTAATAAAAATGAATCGCACAAATGTGTTTATAAGCGCAAAACTCGATAAACTATTCGGCTAATTTTAATTTAACGTAAAAAAAGAGCAGGGCAGCAGAGTAGGGCAGAAAAACATCTGCCGAGGCAGCTAGTTAGTGCATAAAGCAAAATAAAGAGCCAAAATGGTTCGCATATCAGCAAGTGTTGTAGAAAAAGTAATAACGCTGATTTTGACTGACGAATGTAGCCTTTGAAATGACTTGTCAGAATGTAGATCAATAATGGCATAAAATTTGCATAAAATATATGGGTTAGTCGAAGTTTAGAGTAACACACACAGTCGAGCTTTTCAAATTCGAAACAAGCGTAAACGTTCTACGCCTGATACAAACTTAAAAAAAATGTTTATAAATATATACAAGCGAATTTAGTCAGATGTCTTTTCGAGGATAAAATAGATTTTCTCTATCTAGTAAAATGATGTCGATTATTCGATTGAAAAATTATAAGAAACTAGCTTTCCGCCTGCGGCTTCGCCCGCGTTTTCAAAGAAAAACCCGCATAGTTCCCGTTCCCGCGGGATTTCCGGGATAAAACCTAGTCTATGTTACTCGTGGATAATGTAGCTTTCGAATGGTGACAGAATTTTTAAAATCGGTCCAGTAGTTTATGAGCCTATTCATTACAATCAAACAAACAAACAAATTTTTCCTCTTTATAATATTAGTGTAGATGAAATTTCATTTTCATAGCTTGAGGTTTACGAATTATACTCGGAGGTAACATTTGCCGCGTCAGAAATTGTTCGATCATTCTTTGGCTAGCATCATCTTTTCGAGTGTCCTGTTTTTTCATGCATAAACTTAGTATTTCATCCATAACCTAAATACCACTATTATAGGTACATTCACAACATATTGTGTATACAGTAAAACATTTAAATAGCTGAGAACGTATTTTTTAATCAACGTACATTATGAGTGAAACAAAAATCCGCGTAGCAACTGCTACGATTTTTATTTGGAACAAAAGAATATAATTTCCGTATAAAGTGCTGGCTTTTATTATTTTATACAATATAATAATGCGGCTATTACGAAGCCACACCATTATCTATCGCATGTTTAACAGATAATGTTGGTTCCACTATATAGTATAAAAAAATCATAAAAGAGAAAATGTATAGGTATATACGTAAAATTATATATTCCACCTTCGATCGATGCTGTGTCTAACGTGCACATTCTTTGCCTACGCATCCCTCTAAGTTATCTAATATCTACGTCACAGCACATCTAAGTTTTTTACTCTTTGCCCGGGTATTCGGGTTAGGTCCGCGCAGGTTGGGGCGCAGCGCCGCGGCAGTCCGCCCGCGCCGCCCGGGCCCGTCACACGTGCGAACGAACACTAGCAGCTAATAATATACCTTTGTGCTAACTGTGACATAAACAGTGCTTTGTCTGTGCTCTCGTCGTGTTCTGTTCGATTTTGAAATTTGCGCGGTGAGTTTTATGTAATATATATAGTTCCCGCCGCGCGGGATAGATGGCGTTGGTACACCGCGTCACTATTGCAGTTGTAATGCTTTTATTTTTAAGATATTTATTACATAATGCTGTTTTTATTCCATTATTGTTTGTATATTGGATGTAGAACAGCAAGTAGTAGATATGACCTACTTAATTATTTTCGGTGTAACGGAAATAGCGTTCGGCCAACATGCCGGTGGAAGGAAGCCGGAAAGGCGTCGAGTCACGCTGAACCTTATAAGGTTCTATATCTATTATAAGCCGGAATAAAATAATTTTAATTAATAAGTTATGGCGAATAAATAATACTAGAATAAAAACATTAATTGCATTAAAAACAGTAATTTCAGATATTCAAAAGAACAGATAAAAATTCCCGGTAAAGCTATCCTTTACTACAAATACCGATTGTTATAATATCTTGACTGAAATAAGTCAAAAGCTCGTCGGGCTAACTGGCTCTGGCATGAATATTAAAGATGATAATTTCAACATGGAAACTAGACTTTCATATTTGATAACTTGAATAATGAAGGTAGTAAGCTAGCTAACCCGGTCCCTATAAGTTGGTTAAACGACAGTTTAGTTAGACTTCCATTAATTTTATATGATAGTCTGCTTCTTTTGATTTGCAAAAGTTAAAAATCTGCACTATGTTGAACATCTATCGAGTCGCAAGTAGTAATTATTATCATGCCTACTCACACAACCTATATAATACCTAGGAAAATACATTTTACATTTGGATTGTCAGAAAGATCGAATAACTATTATTCCGGAGTCTTTATTGAGATTTCTTACTTATTCTCCATAGTAGGTGCATAATCCCTTCTTCCTATGAATTTCTAGGTTTACTTAATATCAATCAGTAACCTTTATTTGATCTGAATTATAATATTAACACAAAGCTGATAATTAAACCTCTAATCGTATTAACAGATAATTATTGTGACCTGGTTACCAGACAATATGTAAAACCTTTCATAGTCATGCTTCTTTGTCGATATTAAAATTATTGGAATATTTTTGCCTACTGACATCCCAGTTTGGATCGGGATATTATCCAGTAGGTACATGTATTTTACCTTTAAATTGTTGAACGTAGCAAATCTTACCGAAATTCATCCAGTCATTTTTGAGCCATAACCAACTAATAGTCCTACAATCTAAGACATTTATTATACCGATAATTTTTACTTTCTACATCTACTGTGTTACAATTTATTGTGTTACTGTCCAGTCTTAACATGAAATGATAAATTGAAGATACATGTGAATTTAAGAAACAGTTCTGTTTTAATTCGTTTGCCACTGAAAGTTTGGCATTGTTAAATATTTGATTCAACGTTCAAGGCACAGAAGTTAGGCCAATGTTGCGTGTTCTGAAATGTATTCGAGCCGGCCACCAGCGTTGACGTAAGCCTATTCAATACATGTTACATAAATGGCCTAGGAAATTGACATTTGGAGTATGTGGTTAGAAATGTTGGCTGCTCAGTGAGATGAATTTGTCGTGTGTAAAAAGATTGAAAGGACTAGGGCAAAATATTGCAAAGTAAATATGGACATATAAAAGGAGAATATATGAAGAATTATATGATCAGTTAGAAAAACATGGATGGATACCAAAGGAAATCGAAGCTTAATTAGCTTTGATCTCTTCTCTCTTATTTTTAAAAATATATTATTATCTGTTTGTCTGGACGCTTCGTTACGTGAATATCGAATTGAATTTATTTGCAGGCATTTACAATCTAAATTAATAGTTTCTCTTATAAATTGTAAAGGTATAAAAAATATGTATTTTTAGGAGTATACTATAATTAATTATCCTCATTTCACTGATAAGGAACACACTTGGTGTTTATAACGATGGTTACTGGTTAGTGACCTTACGTAAAAGTTTATTCTTATTCGGGCTATTTATAGAATTGTTCGACTATTATGGACCGGTATGACCTTTGGACCCTTTAAATATAGGGTTTTCTGTGGGTTATAATATCAAGTCTGTTTAATAATAGTCAAAGTTTTAAACGGTACGTTACTTATAAATTTATAGTACACGTTTGTCATTTTATTCTATATCTATACTTCTATACTAATATTATAAAGAGGAAAGGTTTGTATGTATGTATGGTTTTCACGCATAAACTACTGAACCGATTACAATGAAATTTAGCACACATATAGAGGGTAACTTGGATTAACACATAGGATAGGTTTTTTCCCGGAAATCCCACGGAAACGGGAACTATGCGGGTTTCCTTTAAAAACGCGGGTGCAGCCGCGGGCGGAAAGCTAGTTGTTTAAAAAATAACAAGTGGTAATAGAAAAGTTGTCTAGAAAATCTATTACGGATGCTATAAAGTTAGAATAAATAAACACTTGCTATTGTATTCTTTTATTGGTACCTAATTGAAATTCAATACACACTGGGGGAGTTTATAAGACAGAAACCAGAACTTGTTTCTTTTGTGAAATTATTGATTTATAGCAGAATTTTATAAGCTACTAGCGGTGCTCTGCGGTTTTACCTGCATTGCTTCGCTCCTGTTTGTATTAGCGAGATGATATTATAAAGCCTACCGAAATAATTTTTCAAATCGGACCAGTACTTCCCGAGATTAGCGCGTTCAAACAAACAGACAAACAAACTCTTCAGCTTATATTATTAAGTATAGATAAGTGTATCAGAACAGTGGTTCTGTTTATCGCTTTTAAATTGTCGCTTTTTTATAATTTATTTTGTAAGTCTCTTGTACCTAAATATAGGTGGTTAAATCTAACATTTCCTATTCCTAACTTAGTTATTCATTTGACCTCCGCTCTAATAGTTTGGACCACCCCTATTAGACGCTAGTTCGAGAGTAATTAAGGGAATTAAGATCTAACGACTGTGTCAATTAGAACTAGATTGGTGTGCATTTGCTCGTTAGTGTTCGGCTTCATGTAATTTATGTAGTGGAGTTTTTGTAGATGAATGTGGAAAGGGGACCATTTGTTTCCCTCTTTTATTTTTACTTATAGCTACTATGAGAAGGTAGCGATGTATTTTTTAAAATAATAAAGGGTTTACAATTAGGGTTGTGCCTTGTGAAAATTAGCGGTAATAATTACGGTTGTAACAAGTTATGAGAATAAATACGAAACATAAATTTTACTGAATAGAAATGAAAAAATAATGAAAAGTTTAAAGTTATATTTAAAAGATTTGAGTGGGTATTTAATATGAAATTATTCTAAAAAGTTTAAAGTAGTTTATTGTTATAGTGATATACCTTGTTTGGAAATTAAAATACTATCCTTGCTTATTTATTCCTTTTTTATTTATTTTTTTGTATTTGATATTAATAAAAATTGTTTTCTTCCACAGATACTGTGTCTGCAGCTACCCCGGTAAGTTTAAGTGCTATTTCGTTTCTCGGCAATTTCAAAGTTCTGAACGTAGCGCTACGACGTAGCATGTTACGTAGGCAACTCGTAGCATTTAAACGATCGTTTATATTATAGGGCAATTCTTGTATTTCTATTGAGTTTGAGTATTTCTATCGAGTGGTATTATATAGTTTTCAGTTGTATTGCCTTAATAGTATAAAATGCTAGTTTTTATTACTAACATACTTTTTCTTCACAGTGAAAACTGAAATTAAGAATACAAGGTACATAATACACTAAGAATGATGTCTTGTGTTATAATATTATTAAATTAATGTTAATTACTAATATCTTTTCCTTATTTTTTACACGAAAATGCAAAATATTTATGTTCTTTACCAAATTTTCTTACCAAAATAAAAGAAAACTCAAGTGCTTGTAAAATCAACGTAATTATAGACACAATGTCAACAATTAAAACGTGTATCTCAGCTAAGACGTACTCGAGGGAGGAGTTAGCGGCTCCCAGTGGAAATCATCAGTATTTATTGAATCCTATGAATTATTGATTGCGGAGTCAGGGCTGCTCGTTGTTAAGCAGTTGTTAAGATTTTGATTGATTTATTCTTTTTCGAATCGGTGTTAAATGCTAAATGTTATGACGTTTCAAAAGTGCTTCTAGAAGATGTCTAATAAATAAATTGAGTTTGAATGTTTTTATGGTTTTTATGTATCTTTATAATGGTTTCGTAATTAGAACAATAATGTTTGCATACATTTTAGTCTGGCTGATAACTTATTTTTATTAAATGTGTTGAATGGTTGTGCTATTCAGTTCAAAAACTATGGTCACTGTACATTTTAGTTTAATTTTGAAAGAACGTTTAACTAACTTTGCAGTCTATACAAACAAGGCCTGTTTCAATTTGAGGTTTATATTAAATTTAGGTTATATTTCTTTCCTGCATAACGTTGAATAAATTATTGTGTTGGACAAATATAAAGGAAAATTTGCGCAACTGATTGGACAGCAGTGACCCCTTAAAATACTTCGAGTGGCGTGTTGGTAACTTGTGTAACTGGCATTCGGAATGTTTATTTGGCATGCATGTTAGGGACATTGTTTGTTGAACGCCTATCGTATTTTAAAGTACTAGGGTAGTGGTATTTTAACGAGGTATAAAATTGTTTTTTATAGGGATGATTATTAACTTCAAAGTCTATCGATGTGTTTTTTTAAACTGGTAAAATCTAAAATATAAACCTATAATATATAATAAAAGCTGATAGAATAGTTATCTGAGAAAGGAAAGGAGATATATCATGTATTTAATATACAACCTAGTATACACTAAAGAAATACCAAAACCCGAAGAAAATATAAATGTTCCAATGCCCGCCCACTCGTTAGAAAAATGAGCTCGCATACCACCTGCGAAGGCATGATTTATCACATGTACTTATATAATAATATGTTTTAACATCGATATATTTCTTATAGAAAAGTTAAGTATAAGGTGGTAGGTATTTAAGATAAAAAATGTCTTTATTAGTTATTCTATTATAATGTCCAAAAAAATATCGATATTTGCCTACTTTCTCCCTCCTTTTTTGGATAATATGTATCTGTTCTCTCTATTCAATTAATTTAAATAATTAAAAATGGGTAGTGAACTACAATCTTAATTTTATATCTCCTTCATGATAATAGAACAATTTCAGCTGCCTTTCACATTTCATAACAATATAATTTCCAAGTAAGTAATAAATAAGTTTACACAAAAGATTTGCACGCTGCAGTCTCTTGCGTGATAAAATTTTAAATTGTTTATCTCGGTTGTAAAGTGACAAAGTTTGTGAGTGTCACTTCAGCTACGAAGTTGGTCGTATGCTCGGTCGATACGGACGCCGTGTGCATACGAAGTATGTGATACGGGTACTGGGGTGCTATGTCTTAAGTGTTAATTCCAGGGTAAAACGATTGAGCTATTATTTATAGGTCATGTAGCCCCATCACTTTGCCACACTGGACATTAGACATTATAGTAACACTTCTGGTGGGAGTAGCAAAGAACATACCATTGTTGATAGATTTGAACTAAATAGCGAAGCCAAAATTATAATTACAAGTTCTAAGCATATTATAAAACTAGGTACGCAATTTGACGCACTTTGGATATTTGAAATCGTGCAATTTGCCTGCCACTTATGTAAGTGGCAGGCAAATTGCACGATATGTATGTACATAATCGATATATATATAAAACTCAAAGGTGACTGATATAGTGATCTATCAACGCACAGCCCAAACCACTGGACGTATCGGGCTGAAATTTGGCATGCAGGTAGTTGTTAGGGCGTAGGCATCCGCTAAGAAAGGATTTCCCGAAATTCTTGCGGGAACGGGGAAAAATGGGGATGCACGTACAAAGTCGTGGGCGGAAACTAGTAATATATAACAATGATAGTGGATAGAACGTATTGGAAATAAAGCATTTTCCATTTTGTTGAAGTATTGGAAGTAAGCAAATTTAAAGCCTTGAAAGTGACTTATCAACTTCTTAATTACTGGCTGTGTCTGCCATTTTGTTCGCGTGAAGTGAAGACGCGGGTTTTCCGCGTAATTTCATACAATTTTCGTGAATTCTTGGCTGCTGTAGCGTGATAGTTTGTAGATTCCACGATAAAATTAAGAATTTTTAGTCACAGTTCAGACTGAGGAGTTACGCGTGCTAACTACTTTACCATTTCATCATAATATAAGTGTTTAGATTTCCATTTTTTACAAATTAAAAAGGTTTCAGAAAAAAACAACATGCGATAAATAAGATATTCTTTAATATCAGAAGAGCGACCTTATTTCACGCTTCTTTTGCAGTTTAAATAAAGTTGCCACGGTATTGTCCAACTGTAACAAGGTATAAGTCAAAAGCTAATCCAAGTAACTAAAGATGGTTTCCGCACCCCAAGTAGTAAGCGCTTATCATAGCCGGATCGTTAAGTGATCTCCCTCGCAATACATAGCTAGAATACAGGATCCCCTTCAAGAATGGGGTACGTAAAGCCGCGGGCTATCAGGTGCAGCCAACAAAGGAAATTTTGTTTATTACGCCCCACTAAATGTAAACAATGGGGATGAAGTTTTAATTGACGAATCGTGTTGAAGGCCGATATTTTGGGTTTCATACCTCTAGTAAGTAATAGTTTCGAATGTCTAAATTGCAAAAAGAAAGTATCTTTCGACCTTTCAACGTTTTGCTTTTGTTTTGATGTCAAAAGGTGATTTATATTGCTCAAGAATTGTCGAAGGTTTGTTTTAATAATTACCCTTACTAATTCAAATTACTAATTGAGCGGCTACCCTCATTAAGAGAAAAAGGAGTATATCTTTTAGTAAATAAATAAAGTCTAGGATTTTGTAGTTATCGAATTTCATAAGATTACAGATAATTTACGATAAAAACGGAAACCCATTACAGCCATCTTTCCCCCTAATTTGTACCTACTATACCTAGCAAGTTCTCGTTACGTCTGGAACAATGCGAGCCAATGGCGGCGTAATCGTGGAAATAATTACACGAGGTATCTGCCACTTGGCTGTAACTACACAGTACCTGGGGGACGGGTGTGTGGTTCCATTGTGACACGATACGAAGTTGAACGGGGCCGCCCGTGATGTGACATGTTTTGTTTGTGGCGGTAGTAGGAAGAAGAGAATTGTGATATTATTGGTTCTGATTCTGTATACAAGTGTTAAACGAACCTGTGTTAACTAAAAAAATGAATGTGAACGTAATGTATAAAGAAAACATATAGATAAATTGGGAACAACACAATAGTACGCCTAATAGCTAAAAGAGATTATATGGCTACCAAACTAGAGAATAAAAATACAGAGAATAATAAAAATCGAATCGTGCGTTAAAATGGATGCACAAAATAACATGTAGATAAATCGTGACTAGGCTTGCGCTCGACTAATTATAATGTAAATCCTAACCGCGACTGGCATATCGTTATACCATGTATTAACTATGCGGTATTGGCTAAAATGTTAAAGCTAATTGAAAACATAGTTTCCTGATGTTCATTAGAAACTAGAATTTTTAAATGTTTAATGAGATGAGAATGAGAATAATTACGAAAATCTCTATATTCCATAATGTGATACATATAATATACCTACACCGTGTGTACGTATTGTGTGTGTAGTTCAGTGACCCAATTTTTGGTATAGAAGTCTAATGTCCTATCCCTACATATAATCGAAAGCAGGGATACTTTCCTACTATTAATCAATACTTGCACTAGTTGTGTACACAACCACAAACAAACCGCATCCACTGGTTTCCACATACCGTAGCGCGTAGCTACGTATAATTGGGTTACATATCTCACGCTACAAGAGCGCTACGAGGTATCCATGTGTAATAAATACCATGCTACGAGTGCTACGCTATAGCCTACGCTCGTAGATGTGTAGCAGCGATTACAATGTTAGTCGGTTGGCTTACCCTGTGCCTGGAAGCTGTTTGCTTATTATTTACAGTATATGAACAGGCTTTGAAAATAATATTTGGGGATAGTGAAAATATCCGAAATAATGTCTGTGTTGTGTTAACTTCGTGTATTGTAAAGGTTCAAGTCAGAAATAAACACTTTCTTGTTATATATTACTCGTAAGCTTTTAACAGTATGCGTCATTTATTTCGAAAATTAATATAAAATCAAAATTATAGGAAACGCTAGTGTTTCACTCACTCATATTACGAATAAAACTCCATCATCACTTTATTCTACTTGAACAATCAACTACAATTACTCATTATTAAAAAAAAATTGGTTGCCTGTAAAGTCGGTATACGGGCGAAAGTTTTACGTGACAACGACTTTTTATGTCTGTCTCTCTCGCTCTTAGGCGGGCTAACCATGCCCGCGTGCCTCTTTCGGTGACTCATCGTAACGTTACCGAGCGTTACACTTTTTCATAAGTGACTCCCAGCCGCAACCTAATTTAAGACGTTGTCACGTCAATAATTCAAGCATACAACAGATCCTAAAGCCTGTTCTTTATTTATAAAAATACAACATGATTAGGTTAAACTTTGTGGAAGTTTAACCTAATCATGTCGTATTTTTCTTTCATGGTAATGAAGTTCGCTAGTAGTGGCTTATTAACCGACTTCAAAAAAAAGGAGGAGGTTATCAATTCGGCCGGTATATTTTTTTTTTTTTTTTTTTTTTTTTATGTATGTACACCGATTACTCCGAGGTTTCTGAACCGATTTACGTGATTCTTTTTTTGTTCGATGCAGGATGGTGTCGAATTGGTCCCATAAAAATTTTATTCGGCTAGGCCCAGTAGTTTTTATTTTATGAGCATTTTTGTCTGTACTCGATGACTTAATTGGAATGTAGCAAGTAACTTTGATTCACTTCCCGGTAACCGATTGAGCTGAAATTTTGTATAAGTGTGTAAATTGGATAGCGATGAAACATTATCATGACATAGAGCTGATTTGATGATGTAATCGGAAGGTGGCCATAGGAACTCAGTAATATATTGACTCAACTTTATCGAGTTTGGGCTCTTTTGATTCGTGTTGAAAATTACACTAAAAAGTATTAAATAAAATTAACTGCGTTAAAAACAACCGACTTCAAAAACGGAAAAGTGAAAAATAAAAAAGATTTGATATTATTAATTGCTACATATTATTTAGATGTGCTATTTATTAAATAGGTTTGAAGTCGGTGCCAAACACTAAGCACTTAGTATTAAGCCCGTGCACCGACATCAAACCTATTTAATAAATAGCACATCTAAATAATATGTAGCAATTAATAATATCAAATCTTTTTTATTTTTCACTTTTCCGTTTTTGAAGTCGGTTGTTTTTAACGCAGTTAATTTTATTTTAGGTTAATTATTTGACGTTTCTATTTTTCTTGGACCATATTTTCTAAGTTCTACTGTTTCCTGTTGTTTGCTACTGTATTTTCTCGTCAAGCACGCCGTTTCTTCTGATTGTTGGACTATTTATAGGCGTGATGTTTTGTTTTTGTATTCGGTTTAACATTATTGGATTAAGGTCGATAGATATGTTTTTTAAGAATATATAACATACATATAAATAATTTTAATGCTATATATTTTACTCAAACAATTACTGTAACGCAAAAAAACTGCCAAAAGATCGAATAAAAACTAAATAAATTTATGTGTTCATTAATTTATGTGTTACCTATTAAAATATTTTCCCAAGTAACCAGTCAGTCTACAGTCGTTTCTATTATGTAGGCCTAAAACGTATGCCAAAAGATACATTAAGTGGGCGCCCCTAACCGTCCTACATAATTCGGGAGTGTCCTTCGTCATTCCCAATGTTTTGTGGCCGGCTTGACAACTGTAAAATATTAGCCCGTCTCCCCCGGGCGGGGGAATATGGGCTTTTGATGCGGGGCAACTTTTGTGAAAAGTTTTGTGTTTCAAGTCATTACGTAAGGTTCGTTGAAGTGTATAAGTATAGTTTCGGAGTTTATTTTTGTTATGAATTTACTATAAGAGAAACATTTTAGAGTGGTATGATTTTAAATGACTTTAGACTGTGGGCTAAACTTACTCCTTAGATAAATATATTTATCTAAGTAACTTCTAACATAAACCAGTGGCTTGCTTGCTAAATTATGAGTAGCGAGAGAGTATCTACCGAAATTGTTAAGATAAATATATTCGAGCTTGTTAATACTATTATAATCATAGTCATTTATCCATACTATATATATAATATTATAATATAATATAATATTATAAATGCGAAAGTAACTCTGTCTGTCTGTCTGTCTGTTACTCAATCACGCCTAAACTACTGAACCAATTTCCATGAAATTTGGTATGGAGATATTTTGATACCCGAGAAAGGACATAGGCTACTTTTTATCCCGGGAAAATGACGCAATCCCGGAAATCCCACGGGAACGGGAACTATGCGGGTTTCTTTGACTGCGCGGGCGAAGCCGCGGGCGGAAACCTAGTTCACCATAAATACAAAAATAAATACATAGTATCATTATCTTAATTATTTAAGCATTCAAAATACAAGGACATACATATGCATTGAACCAGATGATTAACAAAGATAATATGAACTGCAGGCCTACACTAAGGCAGCTTGTATTGTAAGCCTGCAACCCTTTCTAAATATCAAATACTAGCTGCTCCGCGCGGTTCACCTCCGTGGCTCCACTCCTGTTGGTCGTAAGTCGTAACGTGATGATAAATAGCCTATAACCTTCCTCGATAAATCGAATAATTTTTAAATCGGACCAGTAGTTCCCGAGATTAGCGCCTTCAAACAAACAAACAAACTTTTCAGCTTTATAATACTAGTATAGATTATCAATATTATACTTGGTGATGTTTAAATAAAAATATAACATTTATGGTTAAATTTTACTGTTTGATGTAATCGTTCGCAACGCGTCTGCAAGAAGCCATTTTTTATTCAACGTGACGGCGCCAAAGTTAAGGGTCACGGGGATGTCAGCTGCTTAACGTCAGACTAATGTTGCCAGAAAATTCTTAAGAGAAGTTCTTTTTTTAAAATGTTTATATATTTTGTTGTACATTTTATAGTATTGCCTTAGATTACAAAATAAAAGAAGTATTGCATTATATCTTATAGGTTGTTTAGGAAGCTTTAACAAAATTTCCTAAAAACAGTCAGGTTCGCAGTGACAATGCAGGTTCTAAATTCTGAGCATATACATATTTTTAAGTTTATTGTACAAGCTTGTCCCGTAGTATGCAGATCACGTAATCGCGTGATTGTAGCAATTTTCATCTCCCATTTATTCATGCAAGATTATTTTCTACAAATTGTTTTGATGTCTTTCTCTAAAACCCATTTATCTACACGTCAAAATTAATCCAGAACCTTCAACAAGTATTACTTTTTAGTTTTTACTATCAACAAATACAGAATTACTATACTATCAATATCACGATATTAATACACTGGTAATTGTTTATTTTTTATGTCTCTAAAATCCGTCCATCTACACATAAATCCTCATCCAGAACCTTTCAGCTATTCGATTTACTAGCAAAAATTCGTCCATAACTTTAAGTGATAGATTCACTATCTACAAATACATTATCACGTTACGCCGTTAGTACACCGACGCACTCGCGTGCGGCAGCGAATCTCTGCGAAACTATTGCGAAGCGAAATATCTGCAGAACGTTAGTAAACAGCAATGTTTTTGCAACTTTTTCGCAATGCGTCTGTGTAATGGCCATTTCGCAGTTCTTTGCGAAACAATACTGACAAGGACGCAACTATTTCATCTATCTATGTGCTAGAGTGAGACATATCATATGCGAAAACCTGCCATACTACTGACATATTTTTCGTTGTTTCGCTGCCGCTCGCGAATGCGCCGGTGTACTAACGGCGTTACTACTCAATATTTCTACAGAACGATCACACTATCAATACCACAATATTTCCACAGAGATACAAGTTAACAAAGGCAAGTCTAGACAGACGCTCTGACAGTGACGTATGGAACGTGTGGAACCTAGATGGCCAATAATAGTAAATTGTCTGAGAACGTTTTAAAATGTATTCCGACATTTTTGTAAAATGGCGCTCGGATTCGAGGGTTATGTATGTGCTGGTTGGGGTTATGGCGGTTGAATATTGCTTGTATTGTGATTGTATGATTGTATATTTTTAGAAAGTTGTTAGATTTTTCCATAAAAGTATGCATATTGCGTTGAATTAATACATAATTTTAAAATAATATATTTTATAGATTCAAACTATTCTATAACGTATACCATATGAATTATATTATGATGTTATTTGTTAGTTATTTTGTATATTTTAACATATTTAAAAAGTTAATAATCATGTTCTTTGAAGCGAAATAATATTCTTTCCCCTCGAATTTAGTTTGAAACACTTTAATAAGCGTATATTTAGTAACTGTACACCAAGTACGAAAGTTTTCCGGCAGGACTCGAGAGGAAATAAGTACGTAACTTAAATATTCGAAACTTCTCTTAAAGGCTTTAATTTCCTTCTTGACTGCCATTGAGGCTAGTACTTAGTACTTACTTAGTACACAAAACTTTAACTTAGAACGTTGGTATTTGAAGTTTTAAATTAAAATTCATTAGTTGGGGTGAAACTGTCAAGTTAAGTTATATCTTTATAATTTACAATTACAATTTATCTGCTTTATGATCTTGTTTAACTTAAGTTTTATTGAAATTTCGATTATACAATTTCACTCCTTTAGTATCTAGACTTATCTGGTTCTGTACCTACATGTATAAATTAATGTTTCATTTTTAAACCGTATAAATTGCAATGGATTTCAAACAAAACAAATTTCCTGGTAGCTCCTTCCAAAGCGGTTGAGGTTCTAACTTCTATTATGTCCATTGTCCACATATCTATACGTGGAATTAACATTTACATAAATTATATTTAAAAATATCTAGTTTTATAGAAGGTACCGAATTTTAAATCTGTGACTATTTTTTAAACACACGTGCCATATAGCCACTTTCACACTGCAAAAATAAAGTGACCTTAAACAGAAAATATGTTTCGATCTTGACACGTTCTGAACAGTCTCTCAGCTGTTCAAGATTTCTATTCTCAAGGTGAGGCAACCGCCCCATTGTCTAGACCGGTGGCGCCATGATCGGACGCTTTCGGTTGTCTATCGTGAGACTATTTGTTCTTATTAAACTTCAGTTTGATTTAGGGTGTTTATGAGAAATGACGGGATTCTTTGAGAGGTTGTGCTACTGGGTTTATTGTAGGTATAATATGTAGATAGAGTTGGTTGAAGAAAGTGGGGTTTAAGAGAGTGTATTACAGATTTAGATATAATCAGTCATTTTTTATAGTTATATGCCCTAGTGTAGACAGTTAATACTGGCCAATATTAACCGACTAAAATTTCAATAGGTAAAATATACAATTTTTGCATTTTGAAACTAACATTTTTCATAACGTTGCTACTATTTACATTTTGTGAAATAAAATAGAATGTGTAGCAGCATAACACGAAATAGCACTACACCTTAAACTTAAGGTATATAACTATATCTTACCGCAAACAAGTAAGCGCTTCCGTTGCCAACCGTACAGGAGAAGAAAATCTAAATTTAGGTATATGAACACTAGCTGTCCCGGCAAACGTTGTTCTGCCTTAATCTTATCACTTAGGAATATGAAAAATAGATGTTGACCGATTGTATACCTAACCTATTTGCACACAAAATTTCATGAGAATCGGTGCAGCAGTTGCAGAGGAGTATGGTAACAAACTTGATAGAGATGATATAATATAGAGGTAGAGATCCAAATTACTAAGAATATGTATTTTTCATTTTACCGTATACCTACCAATAAAGTTCCAAATAAAAGTTAAATCTGTCTAAAATGTCTGCATTACCAAAGTCGCTTCAAAAAAGTCTTGCAGTGTCACAAAGCGACGAAGGGACATTGTAACCCCAAGTTATAAAATCCGTACAAATCGCAACTAGTACATACGCAAACTTGCCCATTGACACACGCGAGGGTGTTCACCCCAATATTGATTAGGTATTCGCTGACCGTTCGCATGTCCGGTACGCACTCGAGATGGTTTTTAGTCAGTGGATATTATAAACTAGCTGTACTCGGTGGTTTCACTCGCATTACTCCGATCTTGTTGGTCTTAGCGTAATGATATATAGCCTATAGCCTTCCTCGATAAATGGGCTATCTAACACCGAAAGAATTTTTCAAATCAGACCTGTAGTTGCTGAGATTAGCGCGTTCAAACAAACAAACTCTTCAGCTTCATTTAGCATTCATAGATAATTATACTATTACATTTTATACACTTATAACACTATATTACAACAGTATAATGGGATATATTGTGAGGATGGATTTACTACTTCGGGCAAAGCAGCTGATCGGATCTGTTTAAAATTTGGCACATACACATTCATTTTCTTTTTCTCTATTTATTTATATCAAACTTAAAATATTACGCTATGGCTAGCAATAGATACCTCAGTTTCAGCATATTTATTATGTTGAACAGCACGTTACACCTGTGAGCATATTGTATAATTTATAAAATCACTATTGCTACTTTGCGCTACTAAAATATTTTCCGACAATATTCTCAACATTCTAAAGCGTCTGTAGTAAATAAGCAATAGCTTCGCAACAAACCAAATGCAAACAGTTCACGGTGGTGACAGTGAAAACATTTGCTAAGGGTTACATTACAGACACCCCATTACAGGGGCTCGTCTTGTAAAGACAGGATAGATCGAAATGTATCGATAGGTAGTCAAAATTCAAATAAGGGCTGATTTTTCAATCGTTGGTTAAAACTTATTCATCGAATAACGTATGAAACTACCATTTCAAAAATGTATTCTAATTGTCCGTATTTGACAGTTTACAGGTGACATTTCAAAATGTTCGTGTAATACTTTATTGGACGGATAAATTTTAACCAAGGATTGAAAAATCGGCCCTAAGTTCAATTGAACAGTTGAACAAATAATGTTAGTTTGTATAGACATTTGACATACTTATTCAGTTGTTTATTAAAGCAATGAAGCATACAACGATCTCGACCTAATTAATGCATAAAACATTTCCAATAAAGTACGTAATTGTTGAACTGTACTTTCAAAAACTGCACCATAGCTGATGCATTTTGTAGCCCACTTATAACTCATTGACGTTCATTAAACAGCAATGAAAAGAAAACAAGGTTTTTCAGTCGCATTCCGGTTGCGAATTAATTGACATAATGCCTTTTTGCTTTCGGATTTAAGCCGTTCGAAGCTTTTTATTTTATTTCGCGAGGACGCGCTGAGCACCGCCGGTACTCGGTACGTTGAAATTTTTTACTCATTATTTATTTTTATTTGCGGTTTTTGAAGTAGGTTTTATTTATGAGGGTTCTGTTGTATCGTTAGCGGACTTACATTTTTACATAAAATAATACACGTGTAATCTGCAAGTGTGTTGTTGTTTAAGATTAGGTTATGTTATATTCAGTGGAGGAATGCGAACGAAGCCACGGGCAGATACGAGTAGTAGCAGTAACTAGCAAGGTTATTATTATAGCAACTTATTAGAAACGCATTTAAATAAGGATTTTTTTAAGGTAAAACTATTAATTTTGGAATTATAACTTCTCGCCCCAAATTAAACGTGTATTCGACGAAAACGCATTTGTCCTCAAATAAATAAAAAAACATAGTTACTGGAGAATTATCTAACAGTAAATCAAATTATTTCGTTCTTTAGATAAGAACCTATTTTAATTTTAGATAACCTTTCTTTCGTTACTAATTGGATCAAACTTCTATAAATAGTTCAGAATAATACATTAATTACAAGTTCAGTAAATCATAACGATTGCGTGATCGGCTCACATTAGCTTTTTCACCTATAAACCATTACTCCTTGTTGCTTTAACGGTATCGCTTTAGTTTAGAGATCATTATTATATGATTAAGAAACACGTCTTTTTAGGCTCAGTAATTATACAATAATTTAATAAAATTAAGATCTATTATCTACTAGCTTTCCGCCAGCGGTAAGCGCTTTGTCTAAAACTTAACAGATACTATACTAAAACCGTCCTTAATAACCACTAAACTAAGTGAACCGTCCTTAATAACTACTAAAAAAAGTGCACCAAATTTTTTTGCAAATTTTTGAAGCTAACTATATGCATAGGGACATATAATTAGCTTCAGGACATACAGACATACAGACAGTGGATGCGATATTGTTTTATACTATGTAGTGAAATGATGTTTTCTATCGCATATGAAATAGTCTTATGTTTTTATTATTTTTAAAGAAGAGAATGAATAGGTTATCATTAAAGCACATATATGAGTTTCATAGATATTTGAGATTCTAAGTAACCCCTCATTAAAATGTAATTGTCCCATTGAGTTCTCCCTTTCCCATTAAAAGCAAGAAACATGAGCACGAGCTATCTGTGTTTGTATAATAATATAATATTGATGGAATAGAGAAGTGCATTAGTGCATGTATACCGAGTCATATACTATAATGTATTTATTTATTAACTAGCTGTTGCCCGCGACTTCGTCCGCGATTAGGTCGTTTTTCGTCATTCGTTGTTTAAAAAAAATACGTGACACTTTATTTTAAAATTTTCTTAATTATTGTCTCTTATAAAATTTAACTACATTAAAATTGAACACTCTGATAAGAAAATCTTAAAATCTGAAGAAAACATGAATGTGGTTTAAATTCTACATTACTTAGTATCAAATAATAATCTAAATTAAATGTAGATTAACAGTTTGAGCACACCATTATAGAATATGTACCTAAGTATTAAATTACGTTAGTTTACATAGTAACTTTACTAAAAACACGATGACTATCTTTCGCGCTCGATACCACAAACTAAGCATGTTTGTGGTACGTGGCCCGCGTCACTTGACCCCCATCTGGATCCATGATGATGATTCCATCCTGAAGATGATTCAGAAGATGATTCTGAAGATGATTCATAAGATGATTCTGAAGATGATCCAGGATGATTCCATCCTGAAGATGATTTCTTTTGCCTGGAAGAAATCACCGTCGCGGTCGCCTAACAAATATAATGTGTTTTCTTATAAAACCGTTACATAATTTATTTTATCTACTTAAATAATGAAAATGATATATTTATAAAATATAAAACATATTATGTAAAATGATTAAAAATAAATAAATGAAGCAACTACGATTCAAAGAAAATATCTTTTTCAGTGTGAAAATGCTCTAAGCAATCCTGGATGATGAACTGTATATCATGTACCTACTCTGATCCCAGTACGGTCGGTACGTCGATAGCCATAACGATAAATATTATAATCAGATAACCGCAAAGTCAAAATAAAAACATTACTTGTAAAGTTGTGAGTGCAAAATTTACGTTTCATTTGGCAATAACATTTTTTTCGGTACTAAAACGTAGTAGTTTGATATGTGGTTGGCTGCCCCTCCTTCCTGAAAAATATCCTCCAAAATTTCCCGAGATACTTCCAATGATTGAACCATTGGACGTTGGACATTAACTTCAGTCAAAAATTGACGAAGCGGATGATTACTAATTTCCACTTAATCCTCGCTGCTACTGTCTTTATCATCAAATCATCAATTTTCAAGTGGTGTAGTAAAAATATCAGCAGAAATCGTCTTCCAAAGGCGATATAATTTTATTAGCATTGAATAAAAAAATCAAAAGTTAACTGTATATCTATAAAAAAAGCTACTTACTTACAAATAAAAATTTATCAAAAACTTCTGTTCCCAATGCACCTCAAAATAATAAAAGAATCATTCATTTCATTTCATTTCAATAAATACCTGTAAGTAACAACTTACCTTTTGTGGGAACGCATGATGGTGAAAATTCACAAAACACGAAGATTGCATTTGATATTTTTGGTTTTATGGCATTCAATCGCTTTATAAATATCACTACATAGTATAAAAAAGTCGCTTTCTGTGTCCCTATGTCCCTATGTCCCTTTGTATGCTTAAATCTTTAAAACTTCGCAACAGATTTTGATGCGGTTTTTTTTAATAGATAGACTGATTCAAGAGGAAGGTTTTAGTACATAATTTATTAGGTTTTAGACAAAGCGGACGAAGCCGCGGGCGGTAAGCTAGTAAATTTATAAAACACGAAGATTTTAAAAATTGTAACTAATGAACACAACAATATATTATTATACTCTTTGGAACACAATCATTAGATTAACTGTAGATAATGGTGTCTATTTTTACTTAAAATAATAAACATATAAGTACCCTCACTTTAAAAAAAATGTAGTTTATTATTTACACGAAATATATCTTATAGGGAACGGAAGTTAGGGGTTAAAGAGTTAAATAAATAAATAACATAATTATATTTAAATTATTAATTTTTAACATTGTGTTCAGTAGTGTTAACATGTAAATTGATTTGATTTTTACGAAATCTCATAGATGGCGCTGTTACAAAATTAACATTATACAACTTACATTCTTTAAGCTATGTTTCTCTTCCCAAGTTACTCAAATGGCATAATTTTTATAGTGTCAATCTAGATATTGTCAAACAACATTTATATATGCGTCATTTGATTATTAATTTCCAATAGTTAACGTGTAAATTGATTTGATTTTTATAACATTTAATAGATGGCGCTGTTTCTAATTTGTCTTTTATACTACTAAATTCATTAAACTGTTTCTCTGCCCAAATTACGTAAATGACATAGTTTTTATTTTGTAAAGCTAGATAATAGCATGGCTTACTCGAAACCAACATTTAAATATGAGTCTTTAGATTGTACGCTGTCGTAATACACGGAATACGTAAGAAAAATAAAGGTTCACAGCTCCTCCCCCGTAGATGATAGCTTGATAATATGTAGCCTATAGCCTCACCCGACCTGTTAGTAATATTCATGCAAAATTTGAAGTCAATCTATGCAGTACTTTTCGAGATTAGCTCGGACAAACATACAGACAAACAGACAAACAGACAAACAGACAAACAGACAAAAATTCTAAAAACTATGTTTTTGGCTTCTATATCGATTATAGATCACGGCCCAGGTATTCTTTTAAAAAAATATTCAATGTACAGTTTTGACTTTCCTACGATTTTATTATATGTATAGATGTATGGCAAACAAATATAATAACGTGTATACTGTATAGTATAAAGCAAAGTCGCTTCCCGCGTCTGTCTGTATGTATGGTTAGATCTTTAAAACTGAACGACGGATATTCATGCAGTTGTTTTTTTTTAAATATAGGGAATATAGGGATAATAAATTAATATAGGGTTAGAGGAAGGTTAAAGTATACAATATATTAGGTTTTTAGACAAAGAGGGCGAAGCCGCGGGCGGAAAGCTAGTAAAGTATAAATCTTTATCTCATTTTTAAAACAAAACCTTTTGAACGCTCAACACGATTCGCTGAGAGATTTCATCCAATTAGCTATTGTCTGCAATGTTGAGTCCATTGCCTCGGATAAAAATATAAAATCGAAGTGCAAGTACTTGTTATCACCGTTTATTTTCATTTTTTATTGTTTATTTGGGTAGTTGCATTACAGATATTACAAAACCTACGCCCTATTTCTTATTGTTTTTCATTAAGATAAGGAATATAATTGCTTGCTTTATTTTAAGAAAATCACCATTAAAGAAGAATTTCAATCGGAATAAAATTAAAATAGACAATGTTTTACTTATAAAAACTCGTGAAAAATTTCCAACAACGAATTCTTTCCGTTAATTGAGACGAGAGAAGTGCTTTTTTAAATTCAATTCATTATTCTTCGGCTTAAACCTCGGGTGCACGGAAGTTTGTAACTAAAACCAAAGCATTAACGATTATAATTGCATGAATTGACACACGGTGTGATGTTAGTGCGACGTGCATACAAATATGGTAGTTAAGTACTTGTAATAAAGTCTATATTCGTGGAACGCTTGGTAGTGTCGTATGCTCGAATAGGGTTGTCCAAGCTATACAAATTTCAAGTCTATTATATCTGGCTAGCGAGTGACGTGAATTCATGCATAGTTCGCTCGATGACATAGACCTCGCTTTCATGGCTGCTACGTCAAATATTAAGGTTAAATATATTTTAATAAAAAACAATATTGAAAGGGAAATCGTGAATACTAAATGTTTTGCATGACATAAATATAACATGAGTATAATCTGAGAAATGTTTTTCTAAGGCGGCTCCTATTTAGTCAAATACGTTAATTAGCTACATATTGTGATTTTATGTTAACGACGTCATCTGGAATATCTGCTATTTCTAAAAATCATTAATAATAAAAAACGCATGTATCGTAAATGTAATCAGAGTTAGTCCTATAACATATTGAAATAGTTGATATAAATCCTTATTTCTGTGTCATCCCCAACCACAGCAGACTATTTTTTAGTAATGATTTTACTGTAGGCAATGCACAGCCGACTATTCGACTCTATATTGATAGACATAAAATAAGTCCTCTTCCGGGTGGTATAGGCAACCCTGATTCAACATAATAGAAATCGAATTCAAACCTTACTCATTCAGATATAGAATTGTAATTCGCGTGGAAGGCTTGTGTTCGTAAAACAATACGGTCCGGTGCCGTTTCTATTTGCAAGGGTCCATCTAATTGGTTTCGTTTCAACATCTGCGGGTTTCGTCGGTTTTCGTTTTTTTGCTTGAAGAAGGCTGCATATTGGAAAACATAAAAGGCCCCTGGGAGCGTGACGGGCTTATGAAATATGGCTGAATATTTCTCTTGACTGTTGTAATGTGGAAATGCGTATTTTTGTGAGGTTGTCGAGTAAATACTGTTATAAATTTTTGGAGGAGTAGATAGAGCATGTAATTATAATATAAATTTTATTTTTCAATCTATTTTATAGCATAAATGCTGCAACAAAAACATATTTAAATGCTTTATCAATTTACCAAATAGCCTTCTTGTTCGCATTATAAAATAATATCAAATATATCCCATATCAATAGTAAAAATATATCCAATTGAAACCCAAAGATATTTATCATTCCAACTTCACATCCTTTATTCTAAAGAACACGACTATTAAAGTTTTCTCAGAAAGCTTCCCACATGCGATCCATTACTCAACGAGCGATCCATAGTTTCTGTCTATAGTTGCAATATTGCGGTGAAAATTGAGTTTGTAATATCTCAAACTAGTTAAACCTAATATTTCAATGTAGATATGTTATAAGGGAAAAGGGGTAGGTTACTATTACTACATTCAATCATGAAAAACGGCACACTGACGCACATAAGATTAGACGACAAAGTAATATTTCATTTAATTTTATCAGAAAGAGACAACTGAAGTAAATACTGGCTAATTAACATTTCGTGCCACTCCACGTGTGTTAATAACCTATCTACGTAGAAATATCAATAGAAGAGTGAACAGGGAACCTTCTAGGGAAGAACGCTCCATCTTTGGTCTCATAAGCTTACCAGCAGACGAGATCGTGGTCAAGCCAATTTCTATTGTTAAAAGAAAGCTTTTTAAGCTATTGCATAGCTTTACGGGCCTTGAGCGCGGGGACCGAATCGAGAAATTTCGTAACGAAAAAACCTCACGCTCCCCACTCCGACGGGCTCGGAGGTGTGGCTTGAAGGCATGCTATGCAATAGCTTTACCGCGACAACCCCGAGTGCCACAAGTCTTTTTTTTACTTTTAATATAATTGCATTATTCTCATATCAGACGTTTAGACTGACGTTGTTTGGGATCCTTTAGGGTATAACTACAGATATTGCGGCATTGCCGTTATACAATTACCCGAGTGAGCTGTCACGGGCAGAGAGATTAGCGAGCGGAGCCGTAGGAAATATTTATAGGGCCTTAATTGATTTCGTAACTGACAGGCGTGCAGGGTTGCTTGTTTTATTCAAGATTGACTGGTTGTGATTTAGTTGGAAATAGATTTGTGGATGCACATTCGTGGTTTTGCGAATAAATTAAATGTGATAGTGATTAAATAATTAGGTGGGCGTAGTGAGGTTATATTGAAATAAAAACGACCTTTTTATGGTCTTATTCAAACATTATCGTTTATTCTCATTGTAAGCTAAATGTATGTGTAAAATTCTTTCTCACTTGTTAATAATTTAATTATTATCCTATCTGTCATTCTATTTTAGCGATTTTTATTTTCTTTACTTTTATGTGAATCGGTAGCAGTGAATAATTTGTTAGAGTCGTAAAATTACTCTACGCTCTACCTTGCGAATTTAATCTATTAATGAACCCAAGAAAAGTATCTAGACGTACCTTACGTTTATCCATACTAATATTATAAATGCGAAAGTAACTCTGTCTGCCTGTTACTCAATCACGCCTAAACTACTGAACCAATTTGCATGAAATTTAGTAGGGAGATATTTTGATACCCGAGAAAGGACATAAGCTACTTTTTATTGCGAAATATGTACCACGGGCGAAGCCGGGGCGAACCGCTAGTATTTTATATATCCACAGATATACAACAAAATACCTTAGCTTTGAACAATTTAGCTAAATATAATCTAAACACGTTCACCTGTACGTGACCGCTACGCCGTAGCGTCGTAGCGTCGTATCGTCGTAGACAAAATAAACATGTGTCGTAGTACTGCTATGGTTATTAACGTGACGTAGCGCATGATGACACAAAAGTACTTAGTGCTTACATATTTATGTACAATGTTTGGGTTGTGTGATAATTAAAAATTAATAAATGGTAAGTGTTAAATGGCGTCTGGTTCTAAAGATAACAATTCTAAATTATTAAAATGTTCTGTATTTGATTTATTTAACATTTTTTAACTTTTAAGTTAATTAATTTCCATCAAAGAAAGATATTTTCTTAACATACGAATTAAACTAATATACGAATACCTATATTTTAATAACAGAATATTATTTCTTTGCACAATAGCTTTAAATTCTACGAATTTTGCATTAACAATACAGGTAAATAACCTTTTAAACATGTGTGTAATTCTATTACAAATATTTTTATTTTCCTTAGGAACATAGGGAGGGAAGCTGCGTGTGAAAGTTGATCGTAAATGTAGGCAATAAAACTGAATTTTATGGCAAAAACTGGCATTGACCTACAATACTATACCTTAGTATACCTTGAGGTACACGATAAATCTTTTCTAGGATCCTAAGAGGCGACCTACATTTCTGATAAATGCGGTTTAGCTTAAGAAGTAGATATACATGTGGTTTGGCTAAGTTCCTACTCGTATGATAAAATATAATAAATTTCTATATCCCCTTCATATCACATCTGTTTTATTGTCCGATTCTCTTAACGGGCAAATAGGTGACCAGCCTTTGTATCCTTTTTCTCCTCTGGGATTCGAACTCTGGACCCCTCGGTTCTATACTTACTAACCGTTACACCAGGATGTTCGTTCGTTGATTTATAGATTTTATGCCAAAAAAAAAACACGGGAATTAAGCAACTAAAATTTTATGCGTATAAATTAATCCCTGCAGATAACTCGCTCAAAGGAAAAATACGTAATTAAACCTCCATTTTCCCTCAGGAAATGTTCTATTAATAGCTATTTTTCATTAATATTTGAAGGAAGTCTCGTTAATCTACTCCCTCGTTCTTTAGTGATGAATAATTCTGCACAATAGTTGATGTCTTTGATCTCTCGCTTTTGGGACCGACATGCGATTTAAACATGATATAAATAATACATTTATACGTAGACTTTAATTTTGGAATTTTCGCATGAGATGTTACAACTTATAATGGATTATAATTTTTGGTACGTTTTTTTGATTAAACATATATATTGTTAGACGTAACTTTTGATTTAATATTTTTGTGGATGAATATCTTATTACAATTAAACTAATATCGAACCCAGCGTCCCCGTGTATAATTTCTAAAAATATAGTTAAGTAATTTTGAAACTAACAAGTTTTAACAAATAAAAAAGTAAAGGTTTACATTGTCTATTCTTATTTGTATACGAATGTTTAAAAACACATTTTTAATAGACATACCTGTTTCAATCCAATTTTAATTAACTTCACTAACTTCAAACTACAACTAACTTCGCAATATTTAATTTTATCTAAATTTGATTCGATTATACACCCTGACGTGTGAGGAATCCCTTTACGAAGTAAGTTGTAAGTTGTACAACAATGTATGTATCAATAAATTATATAAATTGACATGCTAATAAGTTTACAGATGCCCTATAACAGCTCGGTTATCTTTAGCCTAATGATAAATCGATACATCTTAGCTCAAGACCAGCCACATTCTAGTTTCCATTAATATTAAACACGTAATTAGCTCAAAGCCTGATCCCTATACATAATTACACCCTTGCTAGATAGGCACTTTATCAGGGGCGTCATTGTTCTGGATTTAAACAGATAGGGCTGCCACTGCCAACTAGTGTTGTTTTAGAAAAGTTATTACTGTGTAAAATGTAGATCGTGCACTTTTCATTTTCTTACTAAAAAAAAGAATTTTATTTTCTTAACAGGTGTGCCTGTGCTAGTGCCAACGGTAAACAGATAGATTCAGATATTATAAAAAACGATTATGATCTAAAACACTGATAGCTTTAATACCTACAACATGTACTAAAATGGGTACGTAGATCAAAATCAACTTTCTTTATATAAATAGTTACTCGAATTTTATTTGAATTGCCAACCCTAATAGCAACCCTTTACGTAGTGTGACGAGTACAGAAGATATGTCCATCTCACTTACACGGATATGGAAATGCTTTTGCGTTGTATATTCAATTTGTGTCTAAATGTAAGCTGGATGTTGTGTTCTGCGTAATTATTTGTTAAAGTTGGGTAAACTTGATTAAACTTAGCGATCTTAATAAAATACAATAGAGAATCCCTTTTCATTTGTTTCCATATTGTTATAGAACTGTAATGTAGGAATTCTAAGGAACAATTCTGCTAACTAAGGACGAATATACAAGACGTTTAAGATATAAAAAAAAACTATAGCGATGTCAAGGGACATCCGGATAGAACGAAGTGCTAAGTTAGAGAAAGACAGACAAAGCCACGCGCACGCCGCACGGCTTACAACTCAAGCAAAAAGTGTCGTGACAACTTTTCGTAAGAATCTAGCCCCCTTTCACAACGTGCAATAAGGAACTTCGTTCCAAAATTATTGTGGACTATTTTCGAAAATAACCGTATAAAATAGCCTTGATTCATGGCGTGTGTTTATAAAATTCCAGTTCATATACCTAGGTCCATTCATAGGTATATAGGTCCATTCATAGGTCCATTCATAGGTCATCATCATTTAATAGGTAGAAAATAACGTGACAGTATCAATACAAACATACAATTTATTATGTAAGTGTGGACGCTATAAGGGGATTAGATTTTAGGGGTTGTTTTCCAATGAATTTCGTTTAAAGAGACAATCAATCATAATATTCCCTTGAGGAAACTGGAAGGGGAGTTTTCGTTTACTTTTTTTGAGTGTAAAATCTGTTTTAGAACGAAGGAAAAGTTTTTTGTGAATTTATAAAATTAAAAGCTTTGCCCCGCAGTTTTATCCGCATTGCTTCGCTCCTGTTGTCCGGTTTAAGCATGATAATTATGTATATAGCCTATAGGCTTCCTTGATAATTGGACTATCTTACAGTGAAATAATTTTTAAACTTGGCATTTCATGAAGAGTAACCTGAAAGTTGTTTATTGTTATTTCAAAGTCACATAGATGCAGTAAGACAAGTTTGAAGTTGAAGAGCCGTCTTGTTTTCCTGTGGTTTGTAACAAAATGCTTGCTAGTTATTCACTATGAAGTAATTTAATTTACAAACAAATAAGCTTCAATTTTATTCTCCCTAAAGTCAATAATCACAAGATTTGCACACATGACCATTATTTGGATAATGGGTTGAAGTAAATATAATTTGAATTTGAATTTACAAACTCAATTTAACATAAATTTGTTTGCACAGTTGCTTTAATGTTAACTCAAGTATCAAAAATAAAGAAGAATACAAATAAATGTACTTTTTATTTAGTACCAAAGAGCATAGTAGCCTCTTAACCTTACCTAACCTTAGGTACTATTTGGTTAGTATCAAATAGACTACTACATACTACTCAAGATATTCCCACAACGTAGTAGAGATAGCGATTAATCACGGGGGTTGCGTAAATACATGTCATCGCGTCTCCCGCCGGGTGGGTGTCGATTTAACACGGATTTGGGAACTGAATGGGAACTATTAGGGATTGGAGATATGTAGTGTTAGTGTTGATAGAAAGCCTAGTGTAGAGATAAATAATACGCATGTACAAGGTATTTTATTTTGATTTGGTACCACGCAAGTCTTATTTTTTTCAAAAAATTAAAAAATCTAGCTAATGCTATAAGTCATAGTAAGAATTTTTAACGGGATAGAGTAACAATTTCTTTATTTTAACAAACCTTTACAATATTAAGGAGATATAAACGAGATCATTATAACAATGTTGAGACTACACAACTTCTAGAATATTGTCTCACTATAAAATCTCTATATACCTATATACCAAAAATACCAATCAAAAACAACTTTAATCATCTCTACACATGTAAAAGTCGACCTGAAACTGTCAATAAACAAAAACCAAGCCCCGATTTCAACATTTATGAACCGCAAAATAAATAAATTACATATTTTAATAACATTAAATCCCCGGGCACGTTTAAAATAATTTCTGTTTTAAATGGAGAGTCCAATTTATATTTCAGTCATGCGTTGATAATGCGCTCGTACGATTCGATGCGGATAAGGCGCGGTGCACACTGATAGTGGTTTCGCTTTAGAGTGAACATTAATCTTTTAAATGCTGGGTAATGTTAATGTATTGGTTGGAGAATTTTTTGAGTGATAGTGTTAAACGATAGTTTACTCTGATGATCTGTAGCCTAAGTATTATCACGTATTATCTATACTTTATATTTTAATAACTCAGCCCCCGGAATCACAGACACAATAGAAAATCTATTGTGTCGTGGACCGATCGGTCCGCTCGTGGCTCAATGGGTTAATATTATAAATCTGTAGAGGTTTGTTTGTTCGTTTGAACGCGCTAATCTCAGGAACTTCTGGTCCGATTTGAAAAATTCTTTCGGTGTTAGATAGCCATTTATCGAGGAAGGCTTACAGGCTTTATATCATCACACTAAGACCAACATAAGCGGAGCAATGCGGGGAAAACCGCGAGACATAGTTAGTTTAGATAACAGAAAGTAAGACATAATAATTCAATTGCAATGTAAGGATTAAGTTGAAAGTTTGAAGAGTGTAACACATAGGCTGTTAATATTAGACATTTTAGAAAACAATTGTGTCGAATGCATATTGAAAAAAAATGGTACTATTTTAATTTACGGATCTCTATTTTTGCGAGTGTAATTTGCAGTGGTTCGTCATATATTATGAATAAACATCCTTCAGTTTCAATACACCATAAAGTTATTCAGAACCGTCCAATTTGCGATATGAATTTTGGACGATTTCAATATTTTACTGGTATTGAGAAAAACTTAGTAGTTTTGACTTGCAATTACATTTAACTAGGTAATTAATATATCTATACGTTTAATACTGTTGGAATTATGTTTAAATCAACGAACGTTTATAGACTTTCTGGTTTAAAACTTGAAAAATAATTGAGCACATGATCATATAAGAATCTATTACCATTAGCACTACACAGTAGCTTATTTTTTATACTGTAGGTCTGCCACATTAATTAATAGATACAATAAAAGTAAAAAATTCGTCACAGTAACAAAATTTCTAATAGACACTTGAAGATTGCCTTTAGGTATCGAAAAGCTATAGAGAATTTTATGCTCAATGGTCATGCATCGTCCAAAAACGGCCATTGCAAAGCTGTTAACGGACGACAAAGTTTGAAACATCACCTCATTAATGGGCTAGCACATTCCGAGTTTAGTTCGCAGTTACAATTAGTTGGATGGATTTGACTGGCGGATTAGTTAAGCTCGGATTTAGCGGATCGTGTAACTTACCAGTTGTGGAATTTTCATTTCAATTTGGTTGAGTTGATAATAGAAAGTAAAATACTGGGTTTTGGGGGATGAAGTTTAGGTATTGAGGTAAATTATAGAATTTGAGACTGTTGAAATATACTAAAACGTAACCATTAATAAAAAAATAATGAATCTTACTATTTAGTAGAAACGCGTAAATTAAATATTTGTTTTAGAAACGGAGGTTTTATAAAAATAAAGAGTGTGGCCGTTCGATTAGATCTAGAGATGTACGTATGTAACTAACAAAAAGTACAATGTACATATTAGATGTGATTGTATTAAGAAGCAGACTATAAGATTAACATATACAACACCCTCATATAAATAAAACGCGCATAAATTTGACTATATTAAAAATATAACATGGACAAATGAACAGCTAAAATAGTGCACATGAGTTGTTGAACTTGCAGACATCACGTTGTAAAAGCATTATGCTAAAATAACAGCCGACAGACATAAACACTAACGGCGTGCAGATTAATTTATTCACAAAGGGAGCGTCCACAAACACGTCTGGCTCATTCGATTAATTGCATCTTTGTCCACTAGCGGCTAAATGGTCACCCGCTAGATGACGCTGCGCAAATTGGCAGAACTAATCTGATATATTTCGAGTTTATGTCTTGTAAATAAAGGATTTTGCATTACAAATTACTGTTTTGATATGTTCTCTAATGCTGGAAGGTTATAAATTTCTAGCGAATGTTTCTTTATTCAATAAATTGGTAGAACTAATGCGATTGTGTCGCGCACTGACAATTCGAGTTTATGTCTTCTGAATGCAGGAATTTGCATTGCCTTTGCATGACAAATTGCTCTTTAGAAGTGTTTTCTAATGCTAGAATGTTTGTAGTGTTTCTCCATTAAATTAGTTGTATCTCTGTCACAGTGACGAAATGGTCGCTAGATGGGCAGTGCAAATTGGCAGAACTAATGCCACCTAATGCGATAGTGTCGCGCTTTGACGACAACGGATTTATGTCTTGTAGATGCAGGATTTTGGATTTGCTTTTGCATGATAAATTGCTGTTTTGAACGGTTGTCTACGGTAAGTTGCATACAAACACTGGGAAATCTCTGACAGTCTCTTGCATACTTTAAGGTACAATTCCTCTCTCTATCTCTATTGAAATATTTACCTCATAGAAAAATTAATATTTCCCAATATCCTATACCAAGCTTCTTGCCCTTGATGGGGCTAAAATATGATTAATTCCGTAAATATTACATTGCGTTAAAATGACTTTCATAACTTACCAATACCTCGAAAATTATTATTTGTATGGCCCCTATAATTAAGGAATGGCGAGACTTTGTAATGGTGAAAGTGACTTTTATAACCTTCAGTGAGTATAATTTTATTCAGAGTTATAGTTGAGTTTCTGCCTTACTAATACAAACTTTAGGGCAAGGTGTATTATTTCCATGTAAACTTAATCTTATATCCACAAAGCTAAAGACTTTGCAATGCAGCAATTATACTAGCACTCGAAGAGCTTTTGGGTTCTCATTCGTTGTTGCTTGTCCAACAATATCCAACCTGTAATATAAACTATTTTAACCCATTGAGCCCCGAGCGGCCCGATCGGTCCACGTCACAATAGATTTTCTATTGTGTCTGTGATTCCGGGTCCTGAGTTATAACCAAGTAAACGTTGTTCTGCCAGGACAAACCATACACTAATCACCTAGAACTTTTACAGTACTTTTACACTGGATTACCAACCAGCTCAGGTACCTTAGTGAGCTCATGCACAACACTTTGCTGAAGATCATCACATGATTATGTTCTATAAATACTGACAAATATATGTTTTTATACATAGGGATAAATATGATTTACGCGAATATAAGCAGATACCTACTATTCAAGTATGTAAGGCTCATGAAATAGTTAATTTGTATGGTCTGTGACAGGTGTGGCGTAGGTCAGACGACCTTCGAAGCTTCTATTTTAGGGACAAAACAAATGGAATCAATTAATTATTTATAAACGCTAGAACAAGCCTGGCACCCTACAGGCATTCAATGACATCATTTATTCGCAGTTATAACTATAAAATTTTGTAGGTATAACAACAGAAAATTAATGATCAAGAGTAACAAATATTTTATAGTTTTGTATTGTTTTTCACTCGTGTGAAACCGTGGGCAACAGCTAGTCTTTATACTAGTATGGTAGTCGTCATTATCAAGCTTGGTATCCTCATAAGTGCACTTTGCACGAACTATTTTTCTGTAAACTCAACAATCGAAATATGCTTCTAGGTGGAAACTATCCAATTTAGTGAATATCTACGTTCTGAAGTAGCATCGAATATAAGGGGATATCCAGTTAAAGTGTTTTGTTTGTATGTTTGATAATAAGCCGGGTTCAAAGGGTCAATTATCTAATGACGCGTTAAATTTTTATTTTTATTTTTATCAAAATAAGAAATGAGGTGAGAATTTATCGTTATTCTAACAAATTACATAGATGCGAACTATTCACAAATATTTGCTTCATAAAGCTTTTTCAATATATAGTACGGGAGCTAGCAACGTTTTAAAAAAAGTCATTTTAGTATAGTTGGGTTTTTGATATACTGTTTCTCTTGCTATTTCGGTTAGAGTCTGGGCTGTCTGGCTGGCCGCAGTGGTTGCGTTTATTAGTGCGCATCTTATCTGCACAGGAAAATATCCCTAATTTAAAGTCATTTTTTAACGCGTAATTTTTAATCTTTTGCCTTTAGATAGATCCATCAGACATAATTTTTTTATTGCAAGACGTTTTTTTCGTTGTAAAATAGGTGCCATACGCAATTTTTATTTCAAAATAACTAAAATGTCATCGAAATAAGTGAAATTACATCAACATGAGTCCGCTTAAAATGTAAGTAATAACTTTATTATTTATATTATATTATCCTTTTTTAAATTTTAATACTTATATTGAATAATTAGTAAACTAATATTTTTAATAGATGGTTTCATATTTATTACACTTTTGGGTATAAATATGAATTTGATGATATTTGTATTTTCTAGTGTTTGATTTTACGCGAGTATTATACATTTTGAAATTAAAGACTTGGGAAAATAATACAATGAATAAATCGCGTTTAAAATCCGTTAAAAAGTCTTTAATTTCTTGATGATATTTGGTTTTTATCAAGTTTACATTAACGTCCTATTTGAGGTTCGTTGGGAAAAAGGAGGCGATATGGTAGATTGTTGCAAAAAAACTGTAAATAGTAAAATTAACATTATATATAGTATAAGTAACACAGTGATTACTTATCCTTCACTGGGACTCATGTTGATGGAATTTCACTTATTTCGATGATATTTTAATTATTTTGAAATAAAAATTGCGTCTGGCACCTATTTAACAACGAAAAACACGTCTTGCAATAAAAAATGTATGTCTAATGGATCTATCTAAAGGCAAACGATTAAAAATTACGCGTTAAAAAATGACTTTAAATTAAGGATATTTTCCTGTGCAGATAAGATGCGCACTAATAAACGCAACCACTGCGGCCAGCCAGACAGCCCGGACTGTAACCGAAATAGCAAGAGGAACAGCATATCAAAGAACCAACTATACTAAAATGCTCACTTGTCAACGTTGCTACCTCCTAGAATAATAATAATTGCCTTATTTAATATATACCTATAGAACATGAAAAACTATAATGCAAAAGAAAAATGTTTAAATTAATTAGGATGTTTTTAGCGATTACTAACATTTGATTAAAAAATAACAAAATTGCAAAATGTTATCTTAAAGCTAAATTTTATAGTTTTTCACAAGACTTTTTATCTTGCTTCCACATTCAGTACATCCAGTAAAAAGAATGCTAATTAAAGTTCGTAAAGTATAAAATCGAATTGAAAATTGTGCAGTCTGTTCGCAGCAGTACAATAAGTAGGCTAAGCCTCGATACTCCAAATGGGAATTGCTTTTATTGATATTTCTTTCGAGTATTGCACTCTGTTGGTTGTTGTTTTCTTATTGTTGATGGTATAAAAGTTTATTGAGATTTGCGTTATAAAAATACACACGATATTTTTTATTAGATATACATTTAAATTGTTTAGGCGATTGATGCGAAAAATAAAAAATGTTTACAAACTACAATATCACAATATGATCATATACTCTTTGTTAAAAACAACATAATCTATAATATAAAAATAAATCGCAAAATGTGTTGGTAAGCGCATAACTCGAGAACGGCTGAACCGATTTCAATAATTCTTTTTTTATTATATTCCTTGAAGTACGAGGATGGTTCTTATGTAGAGAAAACGTAAATATGTACCATGGGCGAATCCGGGGCGGACTGCTAGTTAATTATACATTTCTTGTTGCAGATAGAGAGAGGGCTAAATAAAATTTATTGGTAAGTACTTCCTTCCGTATGTTAAATTTCACAAATTATGATTACGTCACAAGATTAAAAATTGTACGTTTACATTAAAGCCGCAAAACTTTCAGAATATATTTTCATTAAAAAAAATATACCTGTATTTTAATAACGGTTTCTGTAAAGTTGTGCGCAGAAACAATAAAACATCTGAACCCCACTAAGTGAACCGTGACACTTTCAGGAGATGGAGGTCAACGAACCTTCACTTCCTTGCAACACCGTGAACGTTTCCTACCCTCGATTTTCACACCTACGTCTGCTAGGTTAGAGTGTAATTTCCGCTGGCGTGTTTTATACGGCAGAGCGATGAGGGAATTTGAACTATAGCTGTATATATAGAAGGTCGTATTTCAAATGTAAAGCTGTTTGAATTTTGTGAGGGTAGAATTGTAATTGTGAGCGGATAAAGCCATGCGGTCGAACCTGAGCCAATATCGTTAAATGGTGCTTTGTTGAGTAATGTTTTGTTGAGGTAACTCAAAAATACATTGCTATATAATAGCTTATGGAGATGTATCTTTAACTTAAAATTTATGAAACAGTGTAGTGTCAGGACTCAGGAGTTTGTTATAGAAAATATTATGGCGAAATGAAAGTAGTGATTTCTTAGGCGAAATGAAATTTGTAATTTCTAGATTTACTATATCCTAATATTGCATACATAATATGGTCGATTAACTTGATATAAATTATTGTAAAAAAATATTACTTTACATTTACAGAATACGTTCATACCAAGTTATTTATAAACATCTTTTATGCAAATGTAGTCAACTGAATATAAAGAACACACACTCGACGCACTGTTTGTACAACACAAGAACCACAGACTAAATTACTTTATTCAAATTATCCTACGATAGAGTTGGGTATCTGCTTTTTTCAAGCGTATATTTTTGCATCGGAGCGTGAACCTTGGTCGGTGATGTGAGTGAAAACGGTTGGTTTTTTAAAATTCAAATTCACATTTCGAAAACGTCAAAATATTATGCATGCGTTCTATGCTGTATGTGGCATGAACGTGATGCTTTTATAATTTTTTTATACGACTAATTCATGTTTTTGAACGCAATTTGGAATGTTTTCCTGCATTTTAATTAACCGACTTCAAAAAAAGGAGGAGGTTATCAATTCGGCCGGTATGTTTTTTTATGTATGTACACCGATTACTCTGAGGTTTCTGAACCGATTTACGTGATTCTTTTTTTGTTCGATGCGGGATGGTGTCGAATTGGTCCCATAAAAATTTTATTCGGATAGGCCTAGTAGTTTTTATTTTACGGGCATTTTTGCAAGTGCAAGTTTGAAGTCGGTTGTTTTTAACGCAGTTATCACTTTTTTACACGAGTAAGCCGGTAGCTACGGTCGTTGTAAAGAATATGCGGAAAATAAATATAATTTTATAAATCCCAAATCCACTTGTAATGTGTGTAATTTATCTGTTTTTAAAATAATAAATAATGTTTTTAGACTGTGAAGGTTATTAGACTTTTTAGAACAAAATCGTTTCGTCGGTTGTAATTTGTGTATTTTTTTTGAACAATAACTTTTTAATGTGTCAAGCTTAACTTTGTTTAATATTCTGGTTATAGCTTGTTTTTTAAAGAACGCTATCTTATATTATACATTTGTTCATATATTTCCGAACATTCAAGAACCTACCACCGTTCATATAATCAAAAACATCAAACAACTACCTACCTCCACACAAAATCATGTCTTAGCTAGATTTCATAAAAGCGTAAACTTATTTACGCAGCGTATCAAATTTAGCGGTAGCCGTGTCACGTCGCGCTTATCGCGTAATCTGGTCGATGTTTCGCGAATTTTACGTGTTCATTTTGAGCTTGGCCGCGTGAGGGTGCCGCGATTATTCGGAATATAACATATTGGATTGTTTTATGCCGAAGTTTCCGTGGTGTCAGGAAAATAAGAATTTTAAATAAATTTGCGAAAATCATTTTGAAATAATATGATAATTGTCGTGTCGTGTCGTGTTAAAGTGTGTCAAGTAATAACAAACGTATTTGTTATCTTTATCATAGAAGAGAAGAACTGATTTGTTCATAGAATCACTTGTAAGACTTGATTTAACTTTATTTCAAATTTTACGACTGCCAATGCTCACACGTTATTTATCGATTATATTATCTTCCCCATATATTTTGTCGTAAGATATTTTTGTATAAAAAACAGTAGTCGCGAATAGGCAAACACAAAATATAAGCTGGTTACTTTCAGATTGCATTACTACAACTCCGTCAACCTATATTTGCTTAATTTTCACATAATCCCTTTCTACCGTATATATGTGCCAAAAATATCCCAGGCTTAATGTAATCAACGTTCGCGCCGCGGTAATACGTCCTGGCAGGCTTCCACGGCTCGCAATCATTACTTGTACTGTTGCTATGTTATCAGTGTGTACTGCAGTGCTATGTACTGTTATTATAATGTACTGTAATCTGTAATGTTATCAATGTAACTGATATGTACTGTTATTATAATGTGTACTGTAATCTGTAATATTATCAGTGATGTTACGTAATGTTGTTTCAATGTGTACTGTAATCTGTAAAGTTATCTTTGTTGTACTGCAGTGCGTTGTACTGTTTATGAGGTATAATTTTGTATCAATGTATAGTCGCTTGTCAATGATAGATCAAGATATTAAGCATATGGATAAGTCGTCCTACGTAGGTTACAGATTTATGTATAGTAGATTTAAATCTGCAGATTTACTATTATTAAAATCTCATCGTCTATGAAATGTATATTCTTAATATGGCTCGAACTAACAATACACATCGCCATTTCATAAAAAATACAATCCTTTCAAAACGTTCAATTTGATTCGTTCATTAGTTCACAAAATGCTAAAAATTCTAACATTTTTCACGCAAAATTGGCAGACATGATCGTAAAAATCAACTCACACAATGAACGTTTTCAATATGCGTTTTTCGGGAATAATTGTTGAAAATTGAGATAGGGTTCGAATTTATTCGTATTCGCAACGATTTTGGAATACGTCACGTGGGAATATCATTAAAAGTAATTGCAAACACGCTCATTATTGAGTACGCGCCGCTACGTCCAATTATTTCTATATTACTGAGATTTATACCGCTATAAATCACGTATTTTATTTTCTTTTTACTTCATATAATGGGTGTATTTTCGGTTTTGAAAAGAAACTATATTGTGTGATTATTTAGGATTCAAATGATGTTTGTGATTCGAGAAAACAATTAAAGGTATACCTTTTATATTGTAATTATTTTTAATGATTGTTATCTAGTATGCAATTTTTTTATACAAACATTTTTTTTCTCTGCCTATCGTCGGGAGTAAAGTGTCCTACGTAACATACAATAAAACCCAATTGACATATATATATTTAGGTTCTATAATAGAACTAAAACGAAGACCTAAATCCAAAACGCTCCAGCATCCATATACAAAACGAGTTTCTGTCCCAATTACTTCGAAACGATTTTAACAAAGTACCAGGGCGGCATGAACAGCACAGAGCATCCCTTTATCTTAAGACGTATCTTCGTACGTCCATTCAGCCAACGCATTTATGTTGAGTCCTTACTGTGTACATTTATATGCTGAAATCTTTGAGATTAAAGCACTGGATCTCAATTGTTTGCTACGGGACGCCGTAGCGACGTAGTACAGCTACGAAATGTGCTACGGTGTGACTTTTTAGCTGTCGTTTTGGAGAGTAATGCTCTAAATAGGCTTACTTCATTAACTATTTTAGAAATTAGTACTAACTACTATGCTTATCCTTAAAAGTTGTGTATTGAGTTATGAACAATATCCAAATACACGCAAACACTAGCCAAATTCCTGACTTATGTTTAATTTAAGTGCTGATTTACACAGGGTCAGTAACTGACTACAAATTCGAGGCAAATCAGTGCTGACCCGAAAAAAAACCCTGTGTAAACAGATTTGAAGTCAGTACAGAGGCTTGAAGTCTAAGTAAACAGTTAAAGCCGAAATTCGGCGCCGCGACTGACTTGTCTACTGACCCTGTGTAAATCAGCACTAACTTCTAGTATATACAATCAAAAGTAAAACAACAGCAATTTTTCAGATGAAAATTTTCCCCGTGATACCTATACAGGTATATTTCTTGTAACATAGAAATGTACTAAAGGAATCATTGAGAAGGCAAGGCTCGCTAGTTCTCTCGTAGGAAATTAAAATTATGAAAGCTTTTGAAACTAGCGTCTGAGCTTGTAAGCTTTCGTTAAATAATAGAAGCTTCCGTTGGGGAGCAGAAAGTTGGCATTTTAATGGTCTCAAGGTCTTAGTTATTTAATGGCGGAATCTAAGCTACTTTTGAATATAAAACCCATTAATTACGCTTTAGTAGTAATTTATTTTGCTGTTTTAAATGTTTCGTTTATTTGTTTTATTGTGCTGGTTTTTACTGCCAAGTTTTTACGGAAGAAATATATGTGTACTAGCTTACCGCCCGCGGCTTCGCCCGCTTTCTCTAAAACGATTTGAGATTTAAACTATCCTATCTCTCAAGTTGGATCGAACTGCACAAGGTGTGCGAATTTTATTATAATCGGTTAAGTGGTTTAGGCGTCCATTGAGGACAAACATTGTGACACGAGATTTATATATATGTGTATATTTCATTTTCTCAACTTTATTGTATTTCTACCTTAATAATTGTTTAAAATAATATCCATAATATTAACTTACCTTCATTAAGAAAGAAAAAACATTTGAGATTCAATAATCATTCGCGTATAAATCCGTAAACCCGTAAAAGTTTGGTTTTATTAAAATTCTTCATTAATTAACGTAATGAAGGAGCTAGAACCCTCCCGGTAACTTTTCGTATATATCAAATTACTTCCTTATAGAAATAAGTGAAATATTCTCGCCGAAACCTTTTATTTTAATTATTTCTTTGTTCCATAAATATCCTCCAATTGGTCGTTTCCAAATATTAGGTACTTAATCTAAATTTTTTGTTTACGAAGATAAGAACAAAATAAATTACTAAATGATAAAATAGCAATATTTATGATCATGTTATTCAATAATAATTATTTTTAACAAAAAACTAAACCACCTCAAAATTTTTACAACTAAACCAAATTTAAATGAGACCGGAAGATACCATGTATCAAATAAAAAAATAATAATCAAAATTGTTTCATCCAGTGTAAAGTACTGTCGAAATAAAAATGATACAGCTGCATTGAGAACCTGTTAAAAATTATACTCCAAATTATTCTCCAAATTATTGTACAAATAAGGTTTCAATTCTGAAAGTAGGTACGTAGAAAGTTCGAAACCTGGATAAGTAAGTCTAGGGTACAATTTGTTACCACTTGATGCAGTCCTCAGGAACTCACAAGTGCCCTCTCAATGTAACTCTCCCTCTTCTAACCATTATTAATTCACTTTGAACTCCATAATTACAAAATATGCTAGTAATTACGTGGTTTCAGAATTTATAAGTGGCAGAAGTCAGAATATCTCTGAGTAAGTCTTTTTACTTTGAAGATATTCAATGTTAAGACACTGTGTATTTATTTATTTATTTAAAGTGTATTATTAAATACTTAGGATTTTATGTTTGCGCATGAGTATGACTTAATAAATTGTGTTAAGTTTTGATTGTTTATTTAGAAGCTTCCATTGAAACTACTCATTTGTCTCTGACAGAAATATGTGCTATGATAATCAAGTATAATAATAATTGTTGTAATATCTACCAATTGCAATCGTATAATTATTAAATTGTGTCATTTTCGATTCGAAATTAAATCTGATTCATTTCTCTTTTGTGATTTACTTCTTAAAGTCAAAGAAAGACATTTTTTTTATATTAAAAATACAAATATAACAATTCCTATTTGCAAATACACCTTTTGACAACAGTACTTTGAATTAACTTAGATTAAAGTGAAGCGAAGCCAAGTTATCATCATCATCATCATCATCAGCCCATATACGTTCCCACTGCTGGGACACGGGCCTCCTATGAGGGTACAGGCCATAATCCACCACGCTGGCCAAGTGCGTGTTGGCGGATGACACATGTCGTCGAACTTTTTAATTCTTCGACAGTCGGTTTCCTCACGATGTTTTCCTTCACCGTTCGAGCAGTGGTGATGTTACAACATGCGCAGATAAATTGAAAAATCAATTTATTTCCTGCGCGCTCGCCTGGTCTCGAACCCCGGACTTATCGATTCAAAGTCCGAGGTCTCACCACTGAGCCACCACTGCTCTAGCCAAGTTATAATAATAGCTTAATTTCATCTAGAAGATGACGGAGAAGGGAATTTCCGCAGTACCCTCATTTGTTACAAGTCGGCCCCGTTTTACTGGGAACATATTTCAGACTGAAAGCCTACTTAAAGGAATGAATACAATTGTACTGATTATATTTAAAGTATCGTTACTTTTGGATCTCGAGGATTTCGACAAACGATTGTTATAAAATGTTCTAGATGCTTTTGTATTAAAAGGTAAAAACTATGTGTTTTTATACGTAATTTTGATTTAGTACTTATTCGTTAATTGAAGACTAAATTGTTTTATTGTGAAGGGGAAATTAATATTGTATATTCTAAGTGTATGTTCCTTTCTCAGTTCAGAATATCATATAGAGGTAATTGTTACTAATTAGAAAAAAAATACTATTACAGTTTTATAACACGAAGCATGTCTGCATGTATGTCCTTTTATAATATAAATGCTGCCTCGCATAAAATCCAACACAAGTAATTATTATGTCTATGTACTCATACATTTAAAACATATTATCTCTTTTACTATCTATACATAAGTATGTTCGTAAGCACAGTTGTAGCAAACGGTTATGAAATCACATGCTGCATTTGCAAGTCATCGTTCCCGCGACCTTGTTGCCGGGGCGTTGGCCCGCGTAGGAACACCCTGTTTGTTTTCCGTTAATGATTGATGGTGTTTTGGTATACAGGGTGTTGTGTGAATGTACGGTGTGAAAGAGTTGTGGGTTAAATTGAAGGTGTAATTAAAAATTAATTTTAAAATGGTTAATATGGGGTGTTATAAGTAAGATAGTGTGAATGGAAGATATATTACTTAGAAGTTGCTATTTTTGATAAAAACTGGCGGTCCGCCCCGACTTCACCCTCGATACATGCCTACGTTTTCTCTCCATAAGAACCATCCTCGTACTTTAAGGAATACAATACAAAAATAATTAACGAAATCGGTTCAGCCGTTCTCGAGTTTTGCTCTTACCAACACATTTAGCTATTCATTTTTATATTATAGATTTTAGATAGAACACAATAGTGTCTGTATAATTTCGAAGAGCTGTTTATTGGATTCATGATGAACATAAGTGGGTACGACGTAATCACATACTAATATTATAAATGCGAAAGTAACTCTGTCTGTCTGTCTGTTACTCAATCACGCCTTAACTACTGAACCAATTTTGCATGAAATTTGGTATAGAGATATTTTGATTGACCTGAGAAAGGACATAGGCTACTTTTTACCCCGGAAAATAGGATAGGTTTTATCCCGGAAATCCCACGGGAACGGGAACTATGCGGGTTTTTCTTTGACTGCGCGGGCGAAGCTGCGGGTTGAAAGCTAGTTTAAAATAAAATTTTAAAAGCATTGTTTACCACCTAGTTACAAAACGTTCCTTAGTTTCGCACTTTCTAGGCTTGTAATTGAAATGTAAATCGTAATTACATCGTAACAAAAAGTACTTTTGTTCGCCCGATATTAATGCCACAATGGAAGCAGACTATCGTAGCCTCAATGCGGAGCGCTCAATGACCGCTCTGGTGTTGGAAATTATATTGGACTGTGTATTATTATGTACTAGTACTATGAATATTGTAATAACTATTAGTTATGTATTTTCCTTGTAAAACAGTTTCTACATCTTACCCTCATGTGCTATAAGGGGCATAGGTTTCTATACAATATCAATGATATTATATTAAGAAACAAGAGGTAGATACGTTACCAACGCACCAAAACGTAAACCGTGAATTGGTCCTAATTGGGACCAGTGGAATCAGTCAGATTGTGACTTGTGACAGCGAACGTACATGCTGATATAAACGTTAAAATTATCAATAATGCCTTCTTGTGTGTTCAGAAAGTGCACAAATTACGATAGTAAAATAAAGAAAGATAGAGGAATATCATATCACAGGTAAATGTATTAAAATATTATAATTTTAGAGCAAAAATAACAATTTGCAATTATTAATGAATGACACTTGCTTGACACTTGTATTGAAATAATGAAAGGGATATAACATTGCTTCAATCACTAGTGTGACAAAGCTAGCGCACACTGTGTTCAAAGATTATCATGCAGATACGATTATTTGTATTTCAATAATTAAATGTATTTCAATTTGATTTTGATTATTTCGATTTGGGTAAATACTTGATTATTTTTATATTTAAATCCACACAGTGCATGTAATTAACAAATATATCTATTTATTATATACAATGAAATCGTGATGGCAAAAATGTTTGTTTGCAAAAATGATGTTGAATTTACGTATACATTAAAGAAAAGATTATCGCTACTGACGAAAAATGCTATTTGCTTTTGTGTAAATAGCTATTGAACATACATTTTATTTGTGTTTTAGATAAAAAAGGCTTATACTTCATCCTTTCTTTTATTTCATACTTTTTTTCATCTAGGCACCACTATTATTATATCCTACAAGTTGGAGTGATGACCATGTACGGGTTCCGGGAACTGCCTTGAAACGAATAGCGTAAGATCGGTCCGTATGGAGTTCTATAAGGAGGACTATGCTCAGCAGTGGGTGTTTATCGGGTGAAATGATGATGACCGAAAACGAACACCACAGCTAGTAATAAATGCTTAATACAGTTATATCTCCAAAAAAGTTTTTTTTCATTTTAATACAACTTCATAATAATAATTAAATAGTAAATGAAATTGTCACATTTGTTTACGTGTGCAGGAAACGTAACATCTATAACATTGAACCTTCTGTGTCGTTAGTCTATGCCAATTGCCATGGCAACTATTTGTTTATTTATATTTAATTGGTGAATTCTTGTGACTTTTGCTTACACCTGCGCGGAAGTGACAAACTATCTTTGTCTTTTTTGTTTATATCATTTTATTAGAGCCATCTCTCTTATACAGTCTGTCAATGTAATAAATTAAGTAAAATGAAACTTGTATTTGTGTGTGCCTGACACTGCATAGGAAGCATTTTTTTTGGATATCTTGTGAGTATATAACGTATCTATACATAAAATATCATTGTACAATATGGTAAAATAGATTGTCAACGACGACATCTTTGTAAATTGATTCTCTATTATATATTGACCGATAATTTTTAAATTTCATGTTTTAAATTTAATTGTATAGAGTATAGACTATAGATTCGGTAGATAGTGGAGTTCATATCAGATGACCATATCTCAACTTTTCTCACAATAAATCTAATGTGCTACAAACGTATACGAATATTCAAAAGATTGTAACAAAAATAGCCCCGGGTATTTCATTGGTATTTGTCAAGTGTAAGGAAGCGTGAACCGAGGCTTATTATCAAATAAATCCTACTTTTATCGATGATCGGATATTTGAGGGTAGTTTCGGATAAATCTTTATCTAAATGTAACATTTTACCATGAAAAGAGATACGAAATGGCTAAGAGCCCAAAGACGTAACAAAACTGTAGTAATAATTTGATGATAAATAATATAAAAAATAATGCCCTAAAATAAAACATGTTAAAGGTACAAAGAATCAAGATTTAAATGATTAGATAAATTATTAAATTTAAATGGTTATACCGCAAAAACTTATAGTCTGCTATAAAAATAATAGTCTGATACTAAATATTAATTTAGAATTTCACACCAACACGACAGTTTTATGTCACAAGGAAACAATGCTGAAGTCATTTTACAATGTTGTTGTGTTAGGTCGTTGCTCCGCAGTCGATCGAGCGACTATTACAGCGACTGTTATGAACTGAATGCGTTTTAGTTCTCGGTAAAGTGTGTGTTTGTCTCTTTGATTTGTTTAAAGGTGTGAGGTTTTGCTTCAGTCGTATATACAAGAGAGTCTATGTAGTTAATATGTAAATTTCTAAACTAAATATACCAATAATGTGAGAAAAAAAGTATTTGTAAACATATTGCGACAAAACTGTGTTAAAAAAAAGGTGTTACAAACACCTTTTTTTAGTTCAAGAATATAAGGAATTCATCGTTTAATAGACTACGCTGGTAGGCCAAACTACAGCTAAGGGCCAGACAGCCAATATTACAAAATATTATCCAATATAAACGTATGCATAAGTTATCTAAAAAGCAATTAATTTATACATATTCTGTTTGAAATTAAAGTGAGAGAACCATCCTCTTTAGGTCATGCATACAATTACAGTAAATATTCATTTCTATAAACGCAATAGCGTGCTGCATTTGTGAACTGAGCTTTATAGAGGGAGATAGCAAGTGGGTGTGAAAGAGACGGAGCACATGCAGGCTTCCGTGTTCTCAATGGATGCGCGTTTGACATACTTTCCTGCATTGTACGAAAATTTCTTTAAAATGCATTCTGTATTGCATTCTAATTTTAGACAGTGAGCTTTTAAATTCATGTTTTGTTGTGTAACATTAAAATATTCAGATAAATACTTTAATAAATAAGGAATATGTTGAACTAAAATGACTCATAAATTTGACTGTATAATAAGGTTGGTGATAGGGGTAAAATCTACAAATTGTTGGAAAGTTATTCTTATTTGTAGACGGAGTGCAATCGCATTGAATACTTTATGACCACAAGTTTAAAGTTGCAACTTAAAGCTACGCGGTAAGCTATGAATAAGTTGGTCTAAGTCTATGCACTTTGGTTCCCCGTGGAGTTGACTTACACTTGAATATTTTGATTTTAAATTAGCTTTTGTTTGCTAACTATGTATGCAGGATGTTTTCTAAACAATTTATGAAAGGACGAGTTACCAAAATACATTTTACTGCATTGCATCAAAATAATGAATCGTAAAAATACATACCTTGGATACAGCGGTTATTTTTAAATAATATTTGCCACGAAAGATATTTCACACTACATTTTGTTGGCACACACCACAATCCACCCGGTACCAAAATATCGTATTCCAAAAGCAAACCTTTTATTAATACGCGACCACGAAACGCACTCAATTGGTAATGCGAATAAGCATAATCGTATATCAGAGTCAAAATGGCGGGAAAAATGAAATATCTGCGGGGCCGTTTGACACGCGTCATTGCAAACTGTTTCAGAATTGACTGGTTATTCCATTCGAGAATTTAAAAATGAAATGGCACAGAGAAAAAATTCATTAGTAACGTATTTGAAAATGGAATAGAATTTGCAAATGTATGGTTTCCTGGCCATAAAGAAAAAAAAGTATGGTTGTTTTTTTTTTTCGGCTAGGGCGCGTATTGATTTGTAATGAATTAATTGTCTATGAACAGATTATATCAAAAGTAGTGCCAAGTCACAGAATACATAATAGTAGCTAAACGCTACAGAACGGACACTCTCCGCCTCCCGCCAAAATTAAACACTTACCTCACCCCGCACGATCAGACATAAAATGGTCCATATTTTTCTACAGGGACGATACGCAACGAAGATTGACAACATTAATCAAATTGACTTAAAGTAATTTTATTATTTTGGATTTGTGATTATCGTTTTTCATAGAAAATGGTTAGATATTGTGCTGTTTACGGATGTATTTTATCAGAAAAACGCGAATTTTTTTTTACGCTAGTCAAAAATGTGCCAACCATAAAGCGTTAACACACACATTTGCAGTATCTACAGTGTGACTGTCAAAACGATAATTTTGTATGGAGTGTCCGGGGTGTGGCCAAGTTTTATTTTTTTCTATAAACTGTTCACTTTTGTCCCTTGACCTACCATGGAATTGAGTCCAAGTTGCTAGTTTATTTATTAATTCCCGTCTCATTTACGTTGCGGGTTCTTGCGTAAGCTTGTATTACGTCAAGCCTGTTCGTTGCAGAAAAATACATCCGTAAAGTAGAGCAGGAACTAGGTTTATCTTTAGATATCCTTATGTACTGCGATAGAGATTTTTTAAATTAATTTTTTAGCATAAAATGTATTATTAAAATAAATACACATTTAACTACTAAGAATAAGACTGCACTATTCTTAAGCACAGTTTATTAAAATATTTACATTGTACATTTAACTAATAAGAATAAAATTGCTTTTAAATAAAATTCGCAAGACATTAATAATATTTAAAGCACTGTTCACATGTAATTTGATCGAAATATAAAAAATGTTTAAGCCGGGCCTTAGTGTGTTCAGTTCACAATTTTGCTAAAGCCATATTTTAGTTGTGGCAACTCAGGCGGTATAGCCTCCCTTGTGAATTTGGTGTTGAAGATACCTACAGTATAAACCTTACGAATCACAATAGTGTATGAATATTTATGTTTCAGTTTTGTTTATGCAGTATGGCTGTTGAATAAATATGTGTTTCATAGAATGACTGCTTTTACTTTGAAATATTGTTTTCAAATAAGTTCTAGTAAATTTATGTTTTAAAATGAGCTTTAAGTCCAATACCTTTAGATTCATATTGAACGCAAAATTTTAATTTGTATTTTTTTACATAATATTATAAATGACAATGCAAATGGCATTTATATACTATCGAAAAACTTTACATTCGCGTACCATACAATTTATTTGCCATTTGGCCTGTCCATAACTTTACTTAGCCTATAATCGAATCATCTACAGCATCCTATACCCTTGACATTTGTTATTTCACTTTGGCACCGAACCTTCATAACTGGGAGCGCAATAAAACCGTTATTTTGGCAACGGTGCCAGATATCGGTACCGATACCCGTACCGATGGCGAGGGGTGTCATTTGTGACGGTATCTAAAATCTAGCTTAATAACGAGTGTGCACGCGATTCTAATCAATGATTACTTTATTTTGGACGCTTTTAAGAATGTTTTTTGTGTGTAATTGGTTTTTGTTCGGTGTATTGAATCTTTTGCTGTTATGTACTATGTCCTTGATTAAATTTTATTTGGACTCTTAAATAGGCATATTGCTGACTGAATTATTCATTAATAGCCAAGTTAAATACCAATTATTTATTTGAGTTTCGTTTATTATATGTTCTTTTTCAGGGTGAAGAAATCGAGGTCAAGGTTTTAATAACAAATGTTTCGGAGTTTTCCTTGGTATATTTTTTATGTTAAAGCTAATATTTTACAATTTGATTATTCATTTTAATTTTGATGTCAGCTAGTTAAAGTGATATTCTCAACACAAGGATTTTGTACTTAAACGTTATAACTGTTGTACCTAATAATTTATTAGGTATTAAGTAGGTATATATAACGGGATAAGAATGTCTTATCTGTATAAAAGTCTAAACATATTGCTAAAACGATCATCAAAGCCCACCGCCCGCGCCTGTTACAAAATACAAGATGCAAAGTGGAATAAACCTTCATCGATTATATTCGTAACGGTACACAAATAGAATAAGACAGGAAGCCGGGGTAACAAAGGGAACAGCGCTATCTGGGAGGGTGTGACGTCAGAGGGGGGGCGTGTTGGTTGACGTCTATCGAGAAATATTATAGCAGGAGAGAATTTATAATGATATGTGTGGTTATTAAAGTCTTATTTAAACTGGTATGTTCTTTTTGTTTACTTTTCGTTTTTTTTTATAATAAAACAGTGACTCGGCTTGATTTAATATTGGTCTAGATGTTATTTAAATTCGTGTGACTTTATATTATTAGAGAAAAATAAAGCGATCGTGATTTGATTTGAAATTGAATTATTTAATTAAAACTTGAATTATTTTAAAATCAATTATGCATATGAAAAATTCCAACTTTACAAAATCAATGGGTATAACTCGACATGTCAAAGCTAGCAAAGCTTACAAAGCAAGCCGTGATGAATATTGTTTCAAATGCATGTTTTATCTTCGAGCAAATGCTGTTCTGGCTTTGTTATTGTTACGGTTTTGTTATTGTTACGGATTTGTTATTGTTACGTAGAGCTAAGCTGCCTGTACACTTGTGCCTGACACTGGGAATTGTGAAGGCTCACGCCAAATTGGATTCGCGTCCAATTTAGTGGCATCCACTATGTGAAGGAAGGTGGTTAATGGAAACCCAGCTTTAGTGTATAAAGGTATGCATGATACTGATGTTTGTTTACTTGATATACGACGGGTTTCTGATTTGAATACTGTACGATAAGAACGTCTCAAAACATGCTGCTTATTGCATAAAATGTTGTTTAAATATTATTTGTATGCGATATAAGCTTTCTCAAATTTTAATTGATGGATATTCTTTACATTTTGTTAGTATATTATTACCAGCTGCGCCCCGCGGTTTCACCCGCATTGCTCCGCTCCTGTTGATCTTAGCGTGATGATAGCGGCCTTTAGCCTTCCTCGATAAATGGGCTGTCTTACACTGAAATAATTTTTCAAATCGGACCAGTAGTTCCTGAAATTAGCGCGTTCAAACAAACAAGCAAGCTTTTCAGCTTTATAATATAACGAAAATAAAAACTAAAATATGGCCTATGTAATCAGACAATGCTATATCCACTGGACTATCTACTTTATACAAATAAACACACGACTTACCAAAGTTGCGAACACACATCAATAAAACTGCCTAAATAATGCAAATCAAGGCAAAAGTTCGTCGACATGAAATGTGAGCTGAACAGGTGTTGGCCTTGCTGCTATCGATTGCTTTTTATTTGCTACGTGTGGTGTTCATAAATCAATGTCCGGTTATATTAAAAAATGGCGTATTATACGTTTTATGGGGTAAGAAATTTAATATGGTATGTAGTAACCCCTTGTCTGTTGTCTAAAGGACTTGATAATTATTAAGTCAAACTTAAAGTTGAAAGTCACTACTTATAAACTGTGGTTGAGTGCGGAAAATCTTTTCAAAATGTGTTAAATTTATCAGCCAATAATGCCGCTACTCAATTGCTAAAATAGAATATAGTGTTGAATCTGAGAAAGTAACTTTTTTGCGCAGTATCAACGTAATTTTAACTCTGAAAGGTGAAGAAAAACATAGTGAGGAAAATGGTTTTAAAACATGGATAATTTTTCCTTTTTAAAATGATTCAATTCTTGTTTCCTTTTCCTCGGAAAATATAATTCATATATTGGACGAAACTTGTTTTAATATTGCTTGTAGCCTTCTCGGTAAATGTAATATCGAGCCCAAAATAATTTTTCATTTTAAACGTTCCCGAGTTAAGATCGTTCAAACAAAGAAACTCTTTAGTTTTATAATGTAAAATGTTACCAATAAATTCTCAATAAATGTAATATCGAACACACATTTTAAAGTGAAACTTTTATTACATCGTCTCAAACTTTTTGGTCTGTGTAGCGCATGTCGCGTGTATCGCGGCTGCCGAGTAGGTATACCTACTCGGCACGCGACATGCGCTACACAAAGCAGTGTTCGGAACTGTGTGGCTAGTGTGAGTTTTCATCGAGTAAGAAACGTTACTATCGCGTCTGCGTCACAGCGAAATTTGTATGGGGAATCAAAGCTTCCCCATACGTCCGCTAGGGGCGCTGTTCGATTTCCCATACTAATTCGGCTGTGACGCAAACGCGATAGTAACGTTTCGTACTCGATGAAAACTCGCACTAGGCACACTGTTCGATCAGTTTCACTTTTACCGTGGTTTCATAAAACCACACAACATTTTTTTTTAATTTTAAAACGTTTTGAGTTTCGCTGCAATTATAGAAAAATATTCACTTTATAATGTTAGCAGCAAATATTTAAAAAGTAGCTGAGAAGGTGATTTCGCCTTGTTTTTTATTTATCAGGCAAATTGCTTTTACGAAAAGTAAAAGAGATAAGTTACTTTGGAAAGTAATTGAAGGACAACATGTGGACAAATGCTTAATAATTCAGATAGAACACTCGAAGCTTTTCTATTGTTCAATACGGATATATATTTTATTCATTCGTTAGTTTCTTTTGTACTTTTTTCTCATTTATGAATGACTTCTTAATTAGATAATGAGCTCATAAATTATAATGAGGAAATGATAGAATAAGGACAAATGGAATTAATATTTTATTGTTGCATGTTTAAGTTACTGAAAATGTATATTTAAAGAAAATTGCTTCATTTTTTAATAAATTCATATACCTATTTAAAACACAATCATGTCTTAGTTGTTGTTTCAGATGGTTTCATATACTAAAATGAAATTGGTACACTTTACAAAGATGAACCCACAACAACAAATCAACTCCATGTGTTGATTTGATAAAATGGCGGGACTTATGTTTGTCTAAGATCTAAATTGCACTAAGGAATTGTACCCATATTCACGAATAAAAACATTTGAAATTGAATGTCAATAAAAAGGAATATCCAAGAAAGATTGTGATCAAACTCTAGACTAATAAATACTGAATAATTTAGAAAAACTAGCTTCCAAAGTGACAAGTGTGCGGAGAAATGTCTACGAAAAAGCGTCGTGAAAGCTTTCAATTTCTCCCGTGTAAGCTTATTTGCATAAGCTCCAGGCTCCGACGAGCTTTAAGCCCAGATATACGCAAACAAAACCAGTACATTATCTTGCAAAGATATTCGAGGATTAGTTGTGTATATAGGTATATAAGTGAGTCAGGGAGTGGTTCTTTGGAATCAGAAATGTATGTTTTCTTTAAAATATGTGGATCATTAGAACTTTCGCATAAGTTGTTTCTATTAATACCTACTTTATTTGCCTAACGCACGTACCTACGTGTACCTATACTTACTTACCTAAGATACTTGTTGCCTTAACAAGATTTTAATACGTAATTTGAATTAATCTATACTAATATAAGAGGAAAGGTTTGCATGTATGTATTGTTTTCACGCATAAACTACTGGACCGATTTTCATGAAATTTGGCACAGACAATCTTTAAACCCTGAGAAAGAACATAGGCTACCTTTTATTTCGAAATATGTACCACGGGCGAAGCCGGGGCGGACCGCTAGTGTTTTTATAAAGAAATGGATGAAACTTGTTTAATTATTGTAGATCAAGTATAAACAAACAGCAACTTACAAAAATGTATTTTCATAATTTAAATTTGACCAATTGAAAAATGTATTCATAATGAATCTTACAAGTCATGACTTGAAAGTTAATGAATAAAAATAATGATGATAATGAAGTCAGAATAACCGTAATACGTAATGATACCTGCCTCATCACTCCGCCCTTAATAAACAAAATAACGTATTTATTCAAATGAAATCACTTAACTTAGCATCGAGGAAAGAAATGTTAATTCACGTTTCATTTCGACAAAGGCAAAAGGCGAAACTTGCAAATATTCTACCCTCGTATATATTATCATATTTAGGCCGATATCGTTTTTATGACGCTATGCGACCCAATTATCGTAGTGCCCCTGAACAAATAGGCAATTTTTGTGTGGTCTAGTCTAGATGTCTTGTAGAGAAGGACTATTTTTTTTAAAGAGATATGAGAGCCTTGAACGGTGTTTAATTTGAAGAGTCGAAGGGAGAAGGGCTTTATGTTTATCTAAATTTTGATTTAAAGTTATCTTCTATGCAACTAACGTACGTTGAAACGGAACGGAGTTATTTATTATCTATTTTCAGGTATTATATGGCTGGTTAGTAAGACTGCTGAACCACCGATATACCTATATTACATTAATATGTTAGAAATACACATTCTAGAGATATCCTCTCGCTTATAAACGATCAAGGCAGCCGAGGCATTTTCCACTTCAATAAGCTACTAACAAGTAACAGATATTTTAAGAAACCAGTTCAATAAGCCTCTTGCAAAGTGTGTCAAAAATGATGTTAACTGGTTAACATAAATAACGGAAATTTAACGTATAAAAATAACTAAAGAAACGTCCTTCAGAGATGGTCAAATATTTAAATTACTTTTTAACTTACTGCGTCTATAGAATTTGCCAGAAAGGAAAAGATAAACATTTTCAGAATAAACGCGACGTGAAAACACGGCAGAAATATCTCGAGATCAAAAGAACAAGTTTTATTTTTCGCATCTCAATATCGGATCAGATAATTTGGGATCCCACTTACCGTGAGTGATTGGCTTGGAGCGAAAAGGTATTATAATTGTGACAAAGGAATTGCTTATCTCTTGTGAACATTGTGTGTTCATTAAAGAAAATGTAATATATTGGGGATGATTTTATATGTAAGTTTGTAAAACATTAAACAAAAGCAACTGCAGAATTTATTTCTGCTGTGTACTCCTTACAATTAAACAGCGCATTTAAACCACGATTTATTTGTCAAAAACTGCATTGAAAAGGCTTTTTGACAATTGTGATAAACAACTACAGGATAACACAACTTGATTAAATTTGAGTCAAGACACTAATTGGTACACAAAGCAGAAAAAAAAAGACGTGTGGCACTCGGGGACTGCCGCGGTAAAGCTATTGCATAGCATGCCTGCAAGCCACACCTCCGAGCCCGTCGGAGTGGGGAGCGTGAGGTTTTTCGTTACGGAATTTCTCGATTCGGTCCCCGCGCTCAAGGCCCGCGATAGAAGCTTTGCAATAGCTTAAAAAATAAACAAAATTAAGATAATTCCTTTAAATACTTACGGATTTTATTACAATTGTCGTGAAAAATATCAATAAAATTAAAGTTGTTCCATTATCCGTCCACAAAAAAGCGGGTAGTATTTTATCCGTATGTATTTTATAGTTACCAATAAACATATTCCCTTGAACCTGGCACATACACATACCCTTTAGCGGTAAACATCAAACAATTACTCAGATCATTGGCTGTGAACCCAGTCGATATACTCGCTGGAGTAAGCTCACATTGTATAAGTATCCTAAAATAAAACGCTATTAAACACACCGTTTGATATAGTATTTATGTACTGATTAATATACACATATTAATAGACTTAAGGTTTTTCCTAAATAGGAAGGTATGTTAGTTATTTAGATAACTATTTAGAACAGTAACCAAGTAATAATATACTAAACTAGCTATCCACCCGTGGCTTCACCAGCTTTATTTAAAACTTGAAAAATTATATACTAAAACCTTCCTCGAAAACCATCCTATCTATTAAGAAACCGCATTCAAATTTGTTACGATAGTTTTAAAGATATAAGCATACATAGGGACAGACAGGCAGCGGGAAGTGAATTTGTTTTATACTATGTAGTGACAATAATTCCAATATTTTATTTAACAATATTCAATTAAATATAATTTATTCTTATATTTACTTAACTATTCCAGTGTATCACGGGCTAGCAATGCCGCAAACGAAAACTTTGCCGTCCTCAAAGCATTATTCCTTATCAAGAGTTGGAAATTCAGAAACTTGGAAATATTTTGTATAGTTCTCGTTTTAGAGGGAAATTCTCTATAACAATTTGAGATTACGTGGTTACAATGTACTAGAATTAAATTGTATTCGATTAAAAGAGGATTTAATTTAAATTTGAAATAGTATAAATCAGAAATAGTTACTGTTTCATAGATTATTATTAGATTTCTACCTTCTGCTAGATTGAGACATTTTTTTCTCCAAAAGAATTGTAACCAACACATTTAAGAGGCAGACGTTTATTCTATACTAGGTTTCCGCCCGCGGCTTCGCCCGCGCAGTCAAAGAAAAACCCGCATAGTTCCCGTTCCCGTGGGATTTCCGGGATTGCGTCATTTTTTCGGGATAAAAAGTAGCCTATGTCCTTTCTCGGGTATCAAAATATCTCCATACCAAATTTCATGAAAATTGGTTCAGTAGTTTAGGCGTGATTAAGTAGGTAACAGACAGACAGACAGAGTTACTTTCGCATTTATAATGTTATAGTATGGATTATAGAGTATTTCATCTATGTAATAAACGTATTTTCACTTTTTTCTCATAAAGAAACTCCCTTCTGACACATTCCGCTTTACCCACGAATTGCCTGCGGCTGAATGTATAAAACGACTATGTCGGCCAAGGCGTTTGAAATAAGAAAAACCACTATATATTAACGCTATTGGCTATTTGTAGGAAAGAAGGGTTACGTTCGATAATTTGCAAATCTTGAATGTTTACGAGCGATGGAGTTACATATTTTTTTTTTTTGAAGTGAGTGTAAGCATGTTTTTATTGCAAATCCTTAAGAATTACATGCTAAACAACTAAACAGAAACCTGTCGATTTGATGATTTCTGATATTTATAAAGTCCGTGTGGACTTTATAAAAGTCCAAATATATCATTGAAAATTGTGTCAATTTTCCTAACACAACGTTAAATAAAAATTGTTACAAAAATAGTTTTATAGGAAGTGAATAGTCTCTTCCACTCATTTTACTATCATTCTAAAAGGCAATATCCACACGTCCCCTATACATAAACGAATACAATTTTCCATCACTGAAATTGATATTTTCTAGCGAAAAATTCAATATACAGCACATCAGTGGTTGAACGCCCATAATCCGGACCATTCCGGGTGGATTAACATCAGAATATAGGATAAGATCCGTGGAGCGGTTATTGATAGATTTATGTAGCGATAGGCGACTCTATGCCTTTCTATAGGCGTCGCGGTTAGGCGTATCTTTGAGGGACGATCGTCTAGTTTGGGAATGGCTCATTGGGGATCTATTTAATAATGTTTCTAGTATTTATGTAATAACTGCTCCACGTATGTAGCTATAATGAAATGGGAAAAATAGCGTTTTCATATTTAATACGATACATATAGATAAATAGTTATCATGATAATATTAAAGTCAAGATAAAATAAATGTAATTTTCTTCTTATATTTTAAAGTATTCGTAATTCGTATACATTAAATAATCTGAATCGTGTTTGAATTAATAAAAATATTTTGAAACAAATCATAGCGTAAATTAAGAAAAGGAAATAGAAAATTACATAATTCATAAATTACTGCATGAATAATACTTATATACTATTTCATTGTTTCAGACAGTAGCTGAAAACATCCAGAATATTATTTCGTCGCAAAATGGATGCATGGATCTTATGGTAAGCGAATTTTTTTTACTTTAACGTAAAAAATATAAAAGAACTAATAAAATGTACACATGAAAACTTTATTTTATCAGGCAAAACATAAATGAAATAATGGTCATTGGTCAAAATATTAAATACCTATAAGAACATGTACATCCATACTAATATTATAAATATGCGAAAGTAACTCTGTCTGTTACTCAATCACGCCTAAACCACTGAACCAGTTTGTATGGAGTAGATGTAATTTGGTATGGAGATATTTTGATACCCGAGAAAGGACATAGGCTATCTTTTATTGCGAAATATGTACCACGGGCGAAGCCGGGGCGGACCACTAGTTTTGAAATAAATTATAACCAATCAGCAATATCTTGCATTCACAAATTCTAAGAACTAAAGTGCCTCTACTCATGGAATAAATATTACAGATCTTGCGAAAATCCAATAAGTCTAATTTTTTACCTCGAACAATTATTAAAAAAGTTACAAAGTACGTTTTAAGACATTTATCAAAGATGTAACTGTATTTGATTAGGTTCTCGATATTAAAAGGTTTTTAGTCGGCTTTCTTGAATATTAGAAATCCGTAATTTTTTATCGTTCTATCCATTTATCCACTATCGAGTGTGTGTGTCAGTTTTTTTACCATGTAATCATATTTTTTTAGGTTATATGTTCATAAACCCTGTGCGCCTATTTAACACTTTGAAGTTTAATGTTTTTATTATTTGTAATTTTAAGAGACATTCAAACTCATCAGATAATTTCCAGAAGTTTGAAAACCGACCGTTAAATTACACGTTAAAGGAGAATGGCGAACTCCCATAGGACTTTGGGCCTGATCGTTACACTGATGATTTATGTGGGGTTAAATAGATAAAAATATACAGATTCTATAAATATAACAATTAAAGATCTGTTCTATGGGATAGCAGAGATATTGAGCATGTAACGTCACTAAAATTGAGGTTAGGTTTGCTCGAGTTCAATGAATAGCTTTGTTTCTAAGTAGAGGTAAGTTTATATCCTATAATATATATTATTTAGATAAAGAGTGTAACAGAAGAACAGTTAGGTAATAGAGATATTGGATCGAACTTTTATTCTTTTAGAGTACCTACCAAAACATCGTAGGTACTTACATATAAAATAAAACACGTTTTTTCATAAATCGTTTATTCATCATTATCATTATAAACAATTAACACATCATCCAGAAACTGTGCTGGCGGCATTAAATCTGGTTGATACCTTGCCCAGCTAAGGTACCATATTATGGACATAACGTGACAGCAGCAACCTACAGTTCTTCTTCCTACTAAACAATTACAATAATAGACTGTTATTGCTTCCCTTCCTATGAGAGCACTGTCGACTAAAATATAAGTAAAATAAGTTTTACTACTTCTATGACTGGATTGAATGCGACCTCTTAAAAGCCATGTAGTACTTGATGTCGACAGTGCTCTCTGTATGTCGCTGTCTGATTCAGGGCACACTTCTATAACATATTTGCCATCGTTTCTTATGTGCTCACCATAATAGGACCTTGCTTGCTTAATTTGATATGAACCTAAGGAAACCAACTGCATTGTCATCTTCATGATTTTCAATCCTCAAAGAATCATTTGCAAGTTTCCAGCATGCATCAAATAATATGTGATCAGAGTGAGTGATCTACAAATAAAGAATTAATATTACAATTGGACAAAAGAAAGTGAATATATATAAATCTCGTGTCACAATGTTTGTCCTAAATGGACTCCTAAACCACTTAACCGATTATAATAAAATTCGCACAACTTGTGGAGTTCGATCCAACTTGAGAGATAGGATAGTTTAAACATGTAGGTACCACGGGCGAAGCCGGGGTGGACCGCTAGTATATATAAAACAATGTGTGTTTACATTTTTATTTGATTTCAATAGCTAGTACTAAATACCTTAGATAATACTAATCCACTAACCGTTAGAGGAGCAGCCCACCCTTGTATAATTGATAATATTGCGTTATCTTGTAACAAATGCATACGTATAGCATTGTTACGATTAGCATTAAATACCACAGTTGATGCAGTTCATATTTGTAAATGAAAAATCGGATGCAAAGTCGGTGTCCAGGTAGGGTAGCAGTAGTGAGTCGTAAAGGCAGGTAATCAAAGTCCGGTGTGCAAGCGTTGGTTGGTAGTAATAACAGAGATCGTCAGTGTCCGTAATACGTAGCGAAAGTCGATAAAGATGAAGAAAATAAGTTAACCACAAGCACAAAGTCGAATGTAACGACGAAAAACCTCAATCAAATGTCAAAAGTCAAACGACAAACATGACATTGTAATTAAAATTGAAGCGGCCAGCTACATTTCAGAAATATTCTTACAAAGTGCGGCCGCCATGAGTAAAATGTATAGAATTACGGATTACCTAAATAAATAGCGTGCTAAAAAGTTAAAAATAAAATATGTAACGCAGTCAACTTATATTTCTGATTCATAAAGCATTTGAATTTTGTATACTTAAAACTAAAAATGAAAATAAATATACATTCGTTTTAATCGATATATCGACTATTTTACTCCTGACAGCACTGACAATCTCTGCTTGATAAGACCGGTAGTCATAGAAATCTAAATAACAATGCCGTTAGTGAACATATTATCTTTTTTTTTCAAACATTTGTTTTCCCATAGAATCAGAAGTCAATATTTTACCAAGAATTATTAAAAATAACATAATGAATTTTAAATTTATTATCATTTCTGTAAGGCCTTATTTATGTTAGGCCCAGTTTCGCCATTCTCCTTTAACGTCTAATTTTCTTGTATTATTTATACGATTTATACAAATCTAAGCTGTCATTGCGAAGTATTCGAATGGCCCCGTCACGGCCCTGAATGGTCCCATTTCGCTGAGCCCCTAACGGGGATCGATTTCATTTGCATATAAACGTGCTTTGATGGCCCTCGCTTGAGATAACAGTACCCTTACCATGAGTTCGCAATCGAATCTTTCGTTCTTGCGGCATTCGATCGACAGTATTTCTCGAAAGCATTTGTCAAATAGGTAACTCATGGTACTGATTAAGTGTCTAGAAAACGCTACGAGATCACTCGCTATGAGTGACTGCTAGATGCGCTATATTAGTTTCCATAATGCCTTTTTACGCAGTGGAGTAAGATCACTCATGGTATTAACTATTAACTACTAACTCATGGTAGGCGTTCTGTTCTACTTGTTCTGTTCTGTTGTGTTCGTATTTAACTGCTCCTAAACAATGAATTGGAAGAAATATTGTGTTGTGAACGGAGGTTTTGTAGAACATGATTATTTTGAAGACATGTTGTCAAGACGGACAGATTTATTTGATGTAGCGGACGGACAAAGTAGGATGTACTTAACATATCACCAATATTTTATTAATTTAATAGTATTTTGTCATACCTATCTCTAAAAGATTATTAATAGCTCAGGCCCCGGAACCACAGACACAATAGAAAATCTATTGTGTCAATGGGTTAAGAACATTAAGAGCTAGCGCGCACGAGCAACTTTTGTCTGCGCAACTATTTTGTCTCTCCCACCTATAGGCTAGTATGAAACTTGAAAGTGCGCGCATGTAGCGACGCACGTAGCTCTGAGCTAGCCCATAGGTGGGAGAGACAAAATAGTTGCCGAGACAAAGTTGCTCGTGCGCGCTACCTCTTAAGTGACAATAATATCCAAAGGATTTCGTAAAATTCTCTGTATCCTCATATTCCTACAACATGTAATAAGAAAAACGTCTTCTCTTTTGTATTTTAGAGTTATCTCTGTGTTATTTATCATTTTATTTGTTTAAAAATGTATGTTTCATTGGGAAATTTTCAAGGGATCACAGATGAAATTCCTTACTCGTACATAGAATGTCGTCTATTGTTTATTTTGTATAACGTTAACAATTTAATTTCTTACGAGCTTTCAAAAACAGCTGTTTATCCAATCAAAGCTGCCTAAAACGATAGATCAATAAAATCCAATTAACCGTAACATCACTTGTAAATATCGACTAATTATCTATAACCAATGTTAATTTGTCTTGACAATGGCGTCTCGAAGCCAGTAAAGCGTTATCTCCGCAATTTGGAGTGAAGAACATCGATCGAGGATTAGCTCCGAGCTCGGCAAATGAGCGAGCAAATACTATTGTAATAAACAGCTTTGTGATTCCGGATGAGTGTTTGATTTTGTAATATTTTGTTGGTGAATTGTAAAATTGGATTTTATTCTCACTGTGACGTCTTCGTTTAATATTATGTATGCATGATTATTTTAATTTTTAACCGACTTCAAAAAAAGAGGAGGTTATCAATTCGGCCGGTATGTTTTTTTTTATGTATGTACACCGATTACTGTGGTTTCTGAACCGATTTACGTGATTCTTTTTTTGTTCGATGCGGGATGGTGTCGAATTGGTCCCATAAAAATTTTATTCGGATAGGCCCAGTAGTTTTTATTTTATGAGCATTTTTGTCTGTATTTGTAAATGTTGCAAGTGCAAGTTTGAAGTCGGTTGTTTTTAAACGCAGTTATCACTTGTGAGATGATAGTTTCAATATTATAACAGAAAATATAATTTATTATTGATAATGTCGTATGTATGCTGCTGCTATAAAAAGGGATATTTCTTCTGGGTAAGTTTGGTAAAATGTATGTGAAACATGAGATCAATAAAGATCGGTTTTCAGTGTTTCTATTTTAACTTGCTTTCAAAGGTCTATTTATCTAGTAGACATGGCATTTGTATATATACGTCAAGTCCTTTTGTTCTGAAAATATATATATCATCCCACTATTAAAAAGGTCAATATTGTCCAACCCATTCATAAAGGCAAACTTAATTCAAGTAGGAATTGTTTCAATGAAATGTTATTTAATAGAAAAAAATACATGAATGTCTAAATGCTAGTTTCGAGTCAATCGAGCGTGGGTGTATTCTGACCTTTGACCTTTCAGATCTGAAAGTTTCTACCTTTTGCGAGTCAAGTATCGAATTTCTTATTTAGATAGGTCTGTCAAACACTTTTTAAACTTGAAAACTTGTGCAACTAGACTTCGGAGCGCTTCCATTTTAATCTAAGTGAAAGGAATTTGAATAGGTTTTATTCAAATAAATATTCGAATATAGTTCAAACAAAGCTATGAACTTTTCAATAAAAATTAGATGGAGATAAACTGAGAAAAACAGATTTTTAAGCAAATAAATAAAAGACTTGTGGCACTCGGGGACTGCCGCGGTAAAGCTATTGCATGCTATGCCTTCAAGCCACACCTCCGTGCCCGTCGGAGTGGGGAGCGTGAGGTTTTTCGTTACGCAGTTTCTGGATTCGGTCCCCGCGCTCAAGGCCCGCGATAGAAGCTATGCAATAGCTTAAAATAAAAGAAAAAAACGTTCCAATACCAACCCTTCTAAGTATGATGGTAACTCTAACATAAGTGTTCACACAGTTCGCTTCGCGAAACAGCTGTGAGCGGTTGCGTATTACTCGATTCTGTGCTAATTACTAATCTGAGGGCGTAAACACTTGGTTCGAAAGTTCAAAATTAATACAAATAATAATGGAGTGCTGTATGTGCAATGCCTTATTTAATGATGGTGTCCTCTGTGGCACCTGCAAAAGATACTTCGACTATGGGTGTGCTCAAATTACTGAAACTGGTTGGCGCAAACTAGGAGCAGACCGAAGAGCAGCATGGAAATGTGGGTCCTGCAAAACTGCCACCGTCACCACCTCGCTACCGGAATCTGTTTCACTCGAGTCCATTATGAGAGAGATTCGCTCCATGAAAAATCAACTCACGGGCTTACCTAACCTTGTCGAAAGTTTTAATGACATAAAAACTGAGCTATCAGATATAAAAGCAAGCTGCGAATTCTTAGGAGGCAAATTGGAAGACTTTTCAATCAAAATTAATAACTTTGAGGACCGTCTGTTTAACTTGGAGAAATTGGATGGAGCTGTGCGTGCTCTTGAGGAGGAGATATCTACCTTAAAAACGCAGGCGCAGGACAGCGACAACAGATCCAGGCTTAACAATATTGAGATAAAGGGCGTGCCGGTCAAAAAAGATGAAAATCTTTTCTCTATATTGGATTCGATCAGCAAGTCAATAAACTGTAACATTGACAGAAATCAAATAAATTATATTTACAGAATTCAGAGTAGTCAGTCCAAAGAAAAATCTATAATTGTTAGCTTTTTGAATAGATACATTAAAGAAGACTTTGTAGCTGCTGGGCGTGCAACGACCAACCTATGTGCGTCAAACATTGGTTTTAAGGACTTTTCCCATAGAATCTACATTAACGACCATCTCAGCTCAAACACCAAATTGCTTTTAAATAGTGTCAAATCGTTAGCAAAAGAAAAAGGCTATCAATACACCTGGATCAAATACGGGAAAATCCACGTGCGTAAAAATAATACCTCTCGCGTATTGATAATTTCCAGAAAAAGCGATTTAAACAAAATTTCTTAATGTGTGGCTATTATTGTTCATTACTTCCTAGCTTACTTGATTTGTATAAATTATTACTGTTAAAAAAATACACGATCACCGGATTGCAAAAAAGGTTTAACACACCTAACACTGACGTAGTTGCTAACGCATTTCAACTATATTTCTTTTTGTTGAGGGTAAGTCAAAATTATTTACAATACGCTAATTTATTGCTTATCGCACTAAAATTAATGGTTGCATTCGCCTGCTTTGCCGAAGTTAGTGTTGACCTTGATACAAACTGTGTAACGTTCGTTTTAATATTTATCATTCTTACAATTATTTTATCCTGCAAATATACGTACGCACGGTTAAATCTTCTAATGGTTTTATTCGATTATAAAATGCCTTTTAAACGTTTATTGAATGTATCAAAACTAAATGGCTAACGAAAATATAAAATTATCAATTTACTATCAAAACGTAAGAGGATTAAGGACAAAGTCCTTATTATTTTTTCGTAATTTATGCTTAACCTCATATGATATTATACTATTAACGGAAACATGGCTTGTGGATGGTATATCGGATTCCGAATTTTTTGATGATCGTTATGTAGTGTGGCGTAGGGATCGGAATTATGAGACGACAGGACAAACGCTGGGAGGGGGCGTGCTTATCGCAGCCCGAAAGGAATTAATCGTAACGTCACAGGAGCAATTTCAGTCATCTGCCGAGGACCTCTGGTTGACTTTACGTGTTAAATATCATAACGAAATTATAAATATTCATATATGTGTATTATATCTTTGTAAACAAAACTTAGGCAGATCATTTTCTCAACAATTGCATAACTTTCTAGAAGCACTGAATAATATAATTCTTAATCATCCCTCGGATAAAATAATTATTGCGGGCGACTTCAACATGAGTAATATATCGTGGAATATAAATTCTGAAGGTCTGCTTCTTCCTTCAAACTACTCGAATGGTGATGAATGTTTGTTTATCGACGAATTATATACTCACGGTTTGCAGCAGTACAACTTCATACATAACGTTAGCAACCGAATACTCGACTTGGTGTTATCAAATGATTCAATCGTTGTGCATGAATGTGTCTGTCCGCTTTTACCGATTGATCCTTATCATAAAGCGCTCATAATAGATGTAGAATTTGTTCACATATCGTATTTAAAATCTAATACAAGGAAGAAAATATTATTTAACAAAGGGGATTACGAGGCAATAAATGCAGAATTATTAAAAATTAATTGGTCACAAGAGTTTGACAGGACTCATTCCATCGAAGAAAGTGTGAATTATTTTTATTCGATTGTTAATAACTTAATACACACAATACAATGGGATGTAACCCAAGCAAAACCGTGGTTGACAATAAGTTTCCTATTTGGTATTCACCAGCTTTAATAAAGATAATTAAAGAAAAATTTAAACACTTTCGGAAATACAAGATTTACAAAAACCTTAGTAGCTTAGAATCATACAAACTGTTAAGGGATCGAGTTAAGACTGTAGAAAATGATTGTTACGTAAAATATATAAATTCTGTTGAAAATGCCATTGAACAGAATCCTAAATATTTCTGGTCCTTTTTCAAATGTAGATCGAAATCTAAAGGCTTACCTAGCAATATTAAATATAATAACAATCTATTCACATCTGGTAACAATATTTGTAATGCATTCTCAGAATATTTTTATACTACATTCCTAGATAAAACTGACACAAACTTATCAAATTATGTATCTGAATTGGAACTTAGTAATTTTGAATCAAATTTTGACCTATGTTCGATTAATATTGACTTGAAAACGATAAAAAAGGCATTATCCCAACTAGATCCTTCAAAATCTGCAGGTCCTGATGAAGTCAGTCCACTGCTTCTTATAAAATGTGCTGATTCAATAGCCATTCCACTAACCTATTTATTTAAGAAATCACTTACTGTTATGGAATTCCCCTCAATGTGGAAAAGGGCATTCGTTACAACTATCCACAAAAAAGGTTCTAAGTTGGAAGTTGTCAATTACAGACCCATATCTAAATTGTGTATCATAGCCAAAGTCTTCGAAAGATTAGTATACGACCAGGTTTATGCAGTATTTAAAAACACTTTCATGAGTTGTCAGCATGGATTTTTGAAAGGTCGATCAACCGTGACTAACCTGGTGCTTCTGAATGATTATATTACTGATGCTATGGAGACAGGCCATCAGGTTGATGTAATCTACACGGATTACAGTAAATGTTTTGACCGCATAGATCACAAGATTCTCTTGCATAAGTTATACATTATGGGCATTAGAGGTAACTTACTAAGATGGTTTTCTTCGTATATCAACAATAGATCTCAAGCAGTTGTAATAAGTAACTACATATCAAGTTGGGTTGTAATACCAAGTGGAGTACCTCAGGGCTCCCTTTTAGGTCCTCTTCTGTTTTGCGTATTCATAAACGATATCCCAAGTTGCCTCACATACTCAAATCTTCTTTGTTTTGCTGATGACATGAAGATATTTAGGATTATTGATTCTTCTGCTGATGCTGCTATGCTTCAAGAGGACCTTAATAATCTAGACTTCTATTGTTCACAAAATAAATTAGATCTCAATCCTAGTAAATGCACAGTTGTCTCATTTAGTCGTAAAAAACAAACACTGCATTTCAACTATCGAATAAAAAATCAAGATCTTGGAACTAGCCCTGACATAAGAGATTTAGGAGTAATACATGACCCAAAACTCATGTTTGATAAACATATTGATTGTATTCTAGCTAAAGCATCTAAAGCTTTAGGCTTTATAATGAGAATTTCGTCTGATTTCAAAAAGGCGAAAACGTTTAAAATTCTATTTTGTGCTTACGTACGCAGCATCTTAGAATATGCGTCGCCAATATGGAATCCGAGATACGATAAATATATAACTAGAATAGAACGAATACAGATGAAGTTTTTGAAATTCCTATGTTACCGATTACATGTCCCGTACAAATCTGAGGATTATTTCGAGGTCTGCAGCAAATTTCATTTTCTACCTCTTAAAAATCGCCGGGAGATTGCTGATATCTTATTACTTTTAGGTATTACATCCAACAAAATAGACTGCCCAGATCTACTAGCCAAAATTTCACTATACACACCCTCAATTGTATCTCGTAAATATACTCCTATCTTTTCCTCCGCAGTCAGCACTAACTATCGTCAAAACTCGTTTATTCTGCGCGTAAGCAATAACTTTAACAAGCTATCAAAACAGTTCGATTTTGACTTATTCTGCAGCAGTCCTTACTCAATTAAGCGTCAGTTAGCAAATGAGTTCTTTCGTCAGTTTGGTGGTCGAGTTAATATGTAATTTAATTTACTGTTACAATAGTATTAGTAAATTCGAAAGCATTTGATTCGTGTGCGTAATCGCTTACATTTGAATCTGTTACATATTAGTGTTATTCTAGTCGTGAGAATCTGTAAATGGCTTATTGTGATTATTATATTATGTGACTACTTTTTAAGAATACAGCTGTAGATTCTCCTAAAATATAAATAAAAAAAATAATAAAATAAAATAAAGTGACAAAATAATACTCAATTTTAAAACTGCTCAAAAGCAACATCTATTATTCTCTTTATAACACAAAACGCCCTCCAACAGTCCGTGTTCACAGCAAATCATATCTATCGTTATAATTGGTTCCAATATTTCAAGAGACGTTTTCCCCTGACCCCCAAATGGAATAAATCCCTGATATTTTATTCCCGCTCCCTCGAACGCTGACTCAATGTTACTTTGATTTACGACATTTTTATCGTATAGTTCTTAAAATTGCTAATAATAAAATCCTTTGAGGAACGTCGCTTTAGTAATGCGGAGGATTCCTGGGGAAATCTATTACGCCTCGTGTTGTCACATCGCTGAACCTTTTGATCTTTATTTGCTCTGTTTTCATGATATTACACGAGAATTCTTGCTCCGACGGGTTTATTAGAAATTAATTTGAAAGGAGATAATGGTTCATGATACCTTCCTATTATAGTATCGAATGCACCTATTGTCAGTCAGTCAGCTAGAATGACAAGCTAGAAATATGGAGATTTTCTGGTAAGCGAAATACGTCGTTGTTTACATGGCCTCGCTCACTGTAGAACGTCTGAACTGCCGCGATAAATAAATTGATATAACATTTTCTAAACATATAAGGAATCCTTCTCCAACAATAACAAATCTTCCTGCATTAATTAATATACATAAAGTAAAAAAGCAAGTAGATAGTAAGCAATATATTCTTATAGACACAGTCCGAAATTCCCACCCCATACTCCCTGCATATCGATTTCTATGAAACCTAACGATCAAGTACCAAAATAGACCCCTAACTTAATGAATTCCTATAATTTCATGCCCGAATGGTGAAATACTGTAGATTTGTTGGTGACGAACGTGTCTAGACTTGTCCCAGGGGTCTATTAATGATAAGGGAAGTTAAGCACCCATTAAGTATGCTCGACACGTTGCTGGAAAATTATTTCTGCACGGATATTGATTGAGGATCTGCCCTGCTTAATAGAGCTCAGCTGGTGAACAGAATGTTAGTGAATGCGGAGACAATTTATCAAATACCAGCGGAAATGTCACTGTCGTATCATATAATGACCATATCTGCTGGTCATATAGCCTAAATCCAATTTTTTTTCGTTTTCAGTAACTAGTTTCTTTAACATGAAATTTATAAAGAAGTTTATTTTTCGTTGGAGTGACTTTCTGCGGTTGTTACTATCTCATTTTATGTTATCTTCTAAGTTTTGTAAATTTGTGTATTGTAGGTATGTCCGCTGTTCCTTGTTCCATCATAACTTTACGTCAATATATTTTCCTCAATACTCCCTACTATAAACAGACAACAAAGACACAAACGTTGTATTGTCCGTTAATAAATCACGCTACATCACGTCGGCGATTTAAAAGATCATAAATATCGGGATATCGTCGAGATAGTCGGCTATCACTCCTCACAGCTTATATCATAAATCGAGAAGAGCGATCGGCTGCCAGTGTTGAAATGTATCCAGCTGTCAGCACTTAGAGATAGACTAGGTGGACTTGGTATTTGTAATGTTTTGGCACTAAAAATCAGGCTGGATGCTCGGATTGAGCAATGGTATACAGGTAAAAGATGTGTAAAATGGTATGGTATAAATTATAATGGAAAAATAAATGAGGTCGATTGTCATAACTTATATAATCCTACACCATACTACATGCACAATAGTACAGTGATTTGAATAGCTGTAATATAAGTAACTAGCTTTCCGTCCGCGGCTTCACCCGCGTTTTGAAAGAAGAACCCGCATAGTTCCCGTTCCCGTGGGATTTCCGAGATGACACCTATCCTATGTGTTAATCCAAGTTATCCTCTATATGTGTGCTAAATTTCATTGTGATCGGTTCAGTAGTATTTGCGTGAAAGAGTAACAAACACACACACATAGACACACACACATCCTCACAAGCTTTCGCATTTATAATATTAGTAGGATTATAAAACTACTTGTTTCATTATTTTGTTATTTAATTTCCGTAATTACTTAAGATTGCTTACATTTCTTAAATACTGACTGACGTTCTCTAAAGTAGGCTATGATTTAAGAATGCGGTCATAAAAAATACTTCATTTTCCTAATCTAAAACTAATGTTTGGTTGTTTTAGTAATGCGGATGTAACGGTTTACCCTGATTCATCTTGCTCCCCAGAGCCTGTTCCAAAATAACTGAATGATGGACGACTGTCTGATGTAATGCGAATAGACTTGCCCTAGGGAAAATAGAGGTCGTATTTGGTTCAAAAATTTACCTGTTATGAACAGAAATGTATAAATCATTGTATGGGGTTTACTCAATAAAAGCCATCTATACTGAAGAAGTGTCTTCGCAAATTTTTGTAATAAAAATAATGTAATCTACATATGTTATCTGTATGCTATTCATATGAGCAACAAAGAGCACATAATTTTCACTTTATTACGATTTCGTTGTTTTTTCCTCTATTCTTTTATTAATGGTTATTGTGTTCTTTTAGTGATAATTTCTATACACGTGTCCTTTTAGTTATAATTTCTATATAATACATTAAACCCGATCTAACAGCCAACACTATGTTCGCCCCCCCCCCTGCAAGGGGGAGTAAGGGACGCGCCAATTACGGTCGCACTTGACATACTTGGAATAGAAAGTCGTTAAAATATGAAAGGAACGCTCCTGGCCTCGTAATTTTATTAAATAGATGATCTTGTATAGTACCAGAGTTATGAGAGATTTTATGTTCCTCATTATTAAAATATGGCCTGATTTTATGACAGTCTGGTAAACTATCTAAGCATCTATTCTAGAATTCTAATTATTGGAAAGATTTTCCTGCTGTTTCCATGTATTTTACAAATATACGTTGCAATATGTTATAGGTTAGAATCGGACCCTGTCGGGGTTAAGTACTTAGAAGCCTCGACATTCCATGCCTCTGAACAAAATCTATAGTGAATAGTCGAAGGTTCTAGACGCAGTCCCGATTTAGTAATCTGTGTTTCTAAACTCAGTTGGTTTACCTTATTCAGTAGTTTATCACTGTTCCAACCGGTGAAGAACAAGGCGATCAAACGAGTAATGTATTATATTTTGCTATGTTTACTCTTTCTTCTTTCCTTGTCTTACTCTAGGTAATCTTGCGCACTATATCTATATCTACATCGTGTTGCTTGGAAGAAATCGCTCACGAGCGATAAAGCCGCTCTTTGTAAATCAAAATTTATTACTGTGTATCCATACTATATACTATATTATTAATATTATAAATGCGAAAGTAACTCTGTCTGTCTGTCTGTTCACGCCATGTCACTCACGTCTTAACTACTGAACCAATTTGCATGAAATTTGGTATAGAGATATTTTGATACCCGAAAAAGGACACAGGCTACTTTTTACCCCGGGAAATAGGATAGGTTTTATCCCGGTAAATGCGGGTAGTTCTTTGACTGCGCGGGCGAAGCCGCGGGTGGAAAGCTAGTGTACAATAAAGAGTATTTCATTCATTCATAATACCAGACATTTATTACATAACATTAATTGAGAAAATAAGATTTCCTTCAAACAATATATTTTTTATTCAGATAAATTCACTTATTCTTATGTAACAGTAGAGATTTATAAATTCATCAACAAATTAACACCGTTCCAGTTTTCTTGACATCAATTACATTTTAAATCTAAATTTTACCTCAGATTAAAATTCTCTAAGTTAAGCTTCATTTTAATTAACACATGGCTAATTTTTGTTGCGCTACAAGTGGCGCTACTTACTTGAAGTGGACACAGGGACGGACGGAATGAGTATTTTATATATACATGTGTATGTTTATAGAAGTATTCGCATCGCTACGATAAAACCAAAGATGTGGGTTCTTTCACACGTTATTTATTTCTTTTATATATTTTGACATGTATTATATTATATGTATATTTTGACTTAGCAACGCTTTGGTGCTAAAAAATGGAAAAATAAGAAAATAATTTATTTAGTAATTTGGATCATTCTAGAAATCTAAAAAAAAATAGTAATTGGAATTATAACGTTGTATTTAAAACATTATGTTGTTAATTAGGCTTTACGTTGTTAATTTGTGCCAAACATTATACCGAAAAGATTTTATTACAGGGCCTTAACCTTTTAACAGTGATAAATTCATGGAAATTTATTAGGACCACGATTAAACACGCACACGTACCCGAAAGTACCGCCCAATTATAATTATACTTTTTTATAAAATACCGCACCATCCCTGTTCGCAGTTTTTTATCTAATGTTATTTAAACGTGGTTATGTAAAACAGCGATTTATGTAAACTTAGTTTAAACCCTGCTAAGTCACGTTCCGTATTGAACGAATGAGGAAGACGAAAACTTGGTTCTTATGGGATTTTCAACTGTTTAATTTATTTGGCAGTGTTCGTACTTTGGGGAATATTCTTAGCTGTTTGTAATCATAGCTTTAAATTTATTGTAGTTTGTGGTGAATATGTAGTCATGAATTAAATAAACTAGCTAATGAAGTCATTGTCGAAATAGTTGTTGATTGTTAGATAATTATTAAGATATTACCAATCACCGTCGTTTGTCTTATTATTAGCTCTCGTTAGTAACACCTATTAATATTAACCACTAAAGAGTGGTTACTAATTATGTATTTAAATCAGAAAAATTCTAAATCAACAGTTTAATTTCCACTTAGACAATAATTTATCATTAAAAAATTGTATTATGTACTACGTTCACAGTTTTGTATGCTTTATTGAGTTCAAAATTATTCCCATAGAGTTAATGTTTAAAAAGCCTGATTATGAGATATAAACACAAAATATATATAATATTCCGCTAAATTTAAATGACGAAACAGATTAAAAACATTAATCTGTTTCGTGGATCTTTTACTGTACATGCTACTAAACTTTGGAATGCTCTGCCAGACTCTATCAAAAATGCTCAATCACCAAATAGTTTTAAATGTATGGTTAAATCTCACTTTCTCAGTGTTAGCCGTACATAAAATTTATTTATATTATAATATATGTATTATTAATTACTATGTATTATTTTAGTATGGTATCTTTCTTCGAATCTCTATTCCCTTTTACTTATTTAGTTTATGTCACAATATAAATAATATGTATGTGTAATTGTGTATCCTATATCATAGTTATTATTGCACTACCCATTTAGGCACACATTTAGATCTCATTTCTTTTTTTGGCAAATTAAGTCAACGATTGAACTCGGCTCCAATTTTTACATTTATGTTTTTGGTGGGATTTATGTATTTTGGTATTTATTCCTCTATTGTACCAAAGGTTGTCTGGAAGAAATCGCTCTAAGCGATAAGACCGCCAATTGTACTTAGTGTAAGTTATATTTAAGTGTTTGTATTTCTTGTTTTGTTATCTTTAAGTGCAATAAAGTATTTATAAAATAAATAAATAAATAAATTAATTAATTACGCCTACATGTAAAGCGAGCACAGATAAGCGAGCGAAATGTTGCCAGTTACAATATATCTGCAAATAATTTTCAATGAATGAAGGTTTAATTTTAAACTGCGGTTTCATTGAAAAGCTTGAGTTTAACTCAAAACATGTATGTAGATTTGAATAGATGTTAATGCTGAAGCTTTGACTGTACTGTGGGAAATAATCCATCAATTACCTACGTTTTAGTCTATTCATTGGTAGTCTATGTAAAACGGAATGGATTAGGTTGAGTTTTTTTTATTTATAAAATAGGAAAAGTTTATTTTCAAGTATTTTGTAATTTCAGATTTACGTTCGAAATTCCCTTTTTATTTTGAAAGAAAGAAAGAGGATTAGATAAACTATTCATAGTCGTTTTACGAAGTTATTAGTATTGAAACTCGAAAGAAATTCAAAAGTATTAAAATCTTAATCCGAAACACCTTTTTCCCATTTTATATTAAAAAGGAATGAATATTCAATAAAACGACTAACCTAAATGGCCACGAAATTGCCACTTTTAAATAAAAAGTAATTTCCCGCCAAACCTCATTTTGACGGTGAGATTATCAATTATTTTTATCGTTCGCGTTAGGTGTTAAGGCTCCTGGCAATTTCGTTTTAAATTGTCATTTAAAATTCCTACCTACATGAGCTTTAAAGTTTATAGCTCGTTATTTTGTAGCGCAAATGTTTGTTGATCCCATATTTTTATTTTAAATTTCAAACAAAGAATTTAAACGGTAATTTTCGTTCCTATTGGAGAACATTAAAACAGGGAAAAGCTTAACGATGTCGTTCAGTAACATTTAAAGCAATTAAGGAATAAATTTGAATTTACAAATTTAATACTGGCGGATTTATTTAACCTTCTTTAAAAAAAAACTTTTTCGGTTCTTTTTTTATCTGTGTAACATTTCACCGATTATAAAAGTCATCGATTTATTCGAAAGTTCTAAATTTGAAAAGGAAACGCTGAAATACGAAATTAAGTTGTCACGAGGTAAATTATAATAGCTCAAACAATTTATCCTTCCAAGAAATATTTGTGGAAATAAAGGGTTTTCGTGAGTGTTTCCTTTCCTCACTAACACTAACGAGCTTCAGAATAACTGTAATAGATGTAATGAAATGATAACTTGAACGCGGCGTGTTTAAAGTTTTGATAGCGTTCAATTACCTATTTCATTAGAGACAAGTTGAGTTTGTTATGTGCTGGTTTTAATTCTTTTGTTTTTTAAATGGACAATATCAATTTCATGAGAGAGATAACTGTGTAGGTATTGAACAGTGATCGGATTTCCAAGTTAATTCTTTGTTGATGATGGTATGATCAAGTGTAAAACAAAATAATACTAAAAATGATTTTGTTGAAAATTTTTCATTTTTATGTCCCAGGAAATATACTTCTTAAAATAAATATGCCTTCTATAATTATTATTTATTTTATTACAGACGCAACAATAGTGTTGACCTGTGAAAAGAGCGCACGTGCTATATTCAGTTCTTGGAGACGCAACTAGTTCGATACCCCGGCATCGCTTTATGGAGACCAGGACAAATTCTACATTGAAGACATTTTAAGGTTCGTTTTAACAGATTTTCTGTGTAAATTTGAAGACGATAAAGTATATAACGATGCAAAATTTCCAACCCGTAAATTTTCAATGTAAGTAATTATATGTTAAAAGTGTAACTCAAAGTATGCAGGCCAATGCTACAAATTACATACAAACATACAGGTGAAGCGGACGCTACTTAACTACTTTTAAAAATGCTATTTCACTAATAAATACAGAGTAAAATAGGCAACATTACATATACTCACGTTTCTCCGATGCATTTATCAAAATAATTTACGTTGTTGTTTTTTTCCATTGTTTCAATATAACTAGTAACTACCCTTTACAAATAAATTTTTCTGACTACTACAATCATAATGCCGCCATTTTTTTTTAATTAGATTTTGAATTCATTTTTTCATTAGAATACGTGAGAAAAATATTTTTACACAAATAATTTTTCTCACGTATTCACCTGCAATTCCAGGGGTAGTCGATGCCCCACGCGGCGCCCGCCAGCATGTCGACCCCGCCCCGCCACCCGCACTTCTACACGGTCGAGGTCGGCGACACACGCTTCACCATTCTCAAGCGCTACCAGAACTTGAAGCCGATCGGATCGGGCGCTCAGGGGATCGTGTGGTGAGGGTTTTTTGGCATTTTTTGTGATTTTTTCGTAATTTTTTGTGATTTTTTGTAATTTTTTGTTGTTAGGAGTATATTAGAATGTTTTTTCGTGTTTGTCGTTAGGGTTTTATGTTGAAAAATACTTCTTATAGGTGATTTTTCTGGGTATGTCATAAATTGTTGTTGGGTAAATAATATTTTTAGGTACATTTTTGAGGTATCATAGTTTTTGTTCATCATCATAGTTTCAAACGAGTTTAGGGATGTGTTGTTGCTAATCTTTAAGCAATTTTTCGTAAATTGAGCATTTATTAATACGATATGTTTTGGATTAGATCATCATTATCATAATCTGATGGTAGAATCGTAACTTTATCATCAAAAAGAATATAAAATCAATGTTTAAAATCTTCATGTAACATAAAGAAAGTACATAAAATTATAAAGTTAGCATTTTAACTGGTTTCCTTTGTTTATTCCATGTTATTTGAAATGTCAATGTTTGTCTTTATAACTCTCGGAACTGCTTTGAATATTATTGTTAAATTATTCACATACAGCGGGTTTTGTAGTATGATAAAAATTTACCTTGTTAAACAACAGGTTTTTTAATTATTAGCAGATTATTTAAACACGACAGAATAGTAAAAATAGTATGTCATTGATTTAGTATTGTTTCAAAAGTTTTTGTGATAAAAATATTCAAAGATATAGATAAGTAAATACAATACTTTTAACAGTACAACCGTTTAGTCTATAAATTATAAATTGAAATTTATTTTATTCAAAAATATAAAACATAACTACATTGATATTCAAAAGTGAATTTAAAATAATTGTAAGCCAAAGTTGAAATAGAAATTTTCACTCTTATTTTATTATAACTTCATTACTCTCATCTAGAAGCATAATTTATTTTTGTTTGGAAGCACGCTGTATACAATCACGCCTCAACTTGCTGCATGCAAATATATTCACATTTTTCTTTATTCCATTCATGTATGTATGTACGTGTAGTGAAAAGAGCCTTTATTTAATTTATGTAGTTATTTTGTCCGCGGTTATTCTGTAGCACGATTCACGATATACATTTTTTTTTAATTTACATTTATTTCTCTGACTCTTATTTTTATTCTGTGTATTTATGAATAAAATTATGATTTAGCAATCATGTTGATGCAGAATTTATTCAATAATAAGTCACGATCTTATTTTTAATTCAAGATACATACATTGTATGAATTGTAATAAAATACAAAGCAGAAACATGTATTTAATAATGTAGATTAAATTAACGATTTCATTCCTGACCTACATTTATGGACTGTAAGTTCCTTTCTATAAATTTGATCTTTTTTCTTTCATGGCAAGAAGATATGACTATTAAATTTATGTCTATCTCTCTATGTACAAAATACCATATTAGTTTATTATCTGTGGTATTCACTTGATAGAAAATATTCTTGTAAATTATCATGTAATTTAAAGGCAACATGGTTAGACACAGCGTATGAGCATTCCTATACGTCACTTTTAAGATGGTTAGTATGTTGAGTCCATTCCGTACCCAAGATTCTCAGCTTACACAGGCACACAGGCGAACGGCGACACAGATCTGCATAATATACGTAGTAAAAAGAGAGAAGTAGGCCAGCTCCCAGCGTTTACCGCTGCACAGGGTTGTTACTTGTCACATTGATATTTTAAATAATTGTATAAACTAACACCGACCGCTCAAAGCAATGGCCCATGGTTTATAAGATGGAACTTAGCGGTGTAGTGTGCGTGCGTCAAGTTTACGTACGTACATGAAAGGGGGGCGTGGTCAAGCGGTCCGCGTACATACAAACGGCGCGACGTGCCTCCGTTCGAAGATAACATACTTCTCTCTTTTTACTATGCAATATATTTCTGTTATAGCTGATCGAGTGTATATAACCGGTAGCGATGGTTCAGTTTTACTCGGTCACACTCGGTGACACGGTGTTCACGGTACCCACGCGGTATACGGAGCTAGTGCGCCGCGGCGCCGGCGCGCAGGGCACGGTTTGGTAAGCGAGCGCTTTTTCATCGCTTTGGTTCACAGGACTAATATATTGACTAATGCTGATTGGTGTGCCGGTTGAGGTTTTCAGTTACGGGGATAGTGACATCGTTGAGTTTTATGTGCGTTAGATTATGTATAGGGTAAGCGATGTCGGGCTTTTTGTGGGATTTTGATAGGGATTCAAAACGACGTAGTTTTTGTGCATAATGTATAGTAAATGATGTCGGGTTTTATGTGGGAGTTGTAAGGAAATTAAAAATGATGTCGATATTTGTCGTGTGTGAGATGGTTCATTGTAAGGCGGTTTAAAAGTATTTGTTGTTGCCAGTTGTATGGGGTAATTGGAAAGGGTTGTAAATTGTAGGAAAGATAAAGGGCACATTGTAATTTTAATATAAAAATTTTTGTGATGTATTTTATGAGAATGTACAGGATACTGTCGTGCAAAATTAATAAAAAAGCAGAAATTGTTGTTTCGTAATCGATGTCGGGATTTATGATTTGGGTTTTATTTGAATTCGTATATTTAGCGGTTCTTCTAAGAAAATATATGACAATCGCTAAAACTTCTGTTTTTATTAGAATATACGAGAAAATTCGTACGAAATGACAATCGCTAAAACTTAGAATACCTATACGGGAAAATGTCGAATCGAATAATTATTGTCAGTCATACGTGAAATATAATCCAAAACGCTTTGATGAAATATGTGATGTTTATTGGATCATAAATAAAAGATTTTCAGATATATTTTCAATAATACGATTGCGATAACGTTATGAAAATTTTATTAATACATGCTTCCTTCCTTCGTAACAGAACGATTTTATTAAATACGATATTGAAGTTAAATATTTTTCGGATGAATAAATTTGAAGTATTGATGCGTTTTATTTAATACTAGCTGCTCCGCGCGGTTTCACCCCCGTGGCTCAACGTGATGAAACGTGCCTATAACCTTCCTCGATAAATGGGCTATCTAACACCGAAAGAATTTTTCAAATCGGCCCAGTAGTTCCCGAGATTAGTGCGTTCAAACAAACAAACTCTTCAGCTTTATAATATTATTACAGATTAATTTTTCTATAAATGTCGTTTTTGGATTAGAAATAGGATGGGATTTAAAAGTTACTATGTGAACTTCTATTGGGATCTAGAAAAGAAAACTGTTTGTTAAAGTGTGTCCGAATCTCATTAATATACCATACGATTGAAGCTTTTAACACATTTACCAATATTAAAAGCAAAAATAACACCTATAAAATAAGTAACTTATTAGATATCTTCTAACTAACATTACTAGAGAAACCTTCCGCTATATTTTGAACACAAACCAATTTAAGTGTGCTAGGATGCTAAATATTTATAGTAATTGTCTCACATCTTTTATATTATAATAATAATATTATTTATTTATATCATACTCATTAATTTTTATTGTATTTTGCTGCATGGCTTTTTGTATTTCTTCACATATTATTTTTTCATTTGGAGTTGGAGGCATTCAATGTTTTTAAATCTGTGTGTTGTATTTTTTCTATATATTTTATGTTTTATAATAAACTATCTTATAATTGGACTAATATAAGAAATTAAATTCGTCATTGAATACAAAATATATATTAATGGTAATTTAGAGCTTAAAGTTTCTGTATTTAATTAATAATTTCGTTTTAAAATATGTAGATATTTAATAGCAAAATTCTGTTAAAATAACTTTTATCATGAATGGCTGAGGAGAGCCAATGGACTAATAACTAAAGTTTCATTAGCTTCTGAAATTAATTCTGTCTATTTTATGTGACATCATAAATAAAACTTACTTCTAGTTTAATATTTCAAAGTTTGTACTATTTTCGACGGAATTATTTGTTAACCTATATTCGAATTGTATTGGAATTTGGAACAGGAATATTATCTGCAAATAGATTTAATTTGTTCCAAAGGAGACATAAAAAAATATCTCTGGTGTTTATTGTTACGCATTTAATTTGAAAATAGTGAAAAAAAAACAAATTTTTTATACTTTTGTAACAGTTAGGACCCAACTCTATAACGTTAATCTCTATTCTCTTAATCTATGTATGTCTATAAAGCATTAACCCTATTCCAAGCAGAGACTAGGTATAAAAAAAGTTGAGAATTTACAAGCACAAAAACGTCATGTATAAAAATTAAAAAAAAACTGTATTAGAACCTCACCTTTTTTGACAGCTACTACTTGCATAGTCTGTAAAAAAGAAAAAAAAAGTAATTTTCGCGCCATTTCACATGAGCACGTTGTCAACAGCGCGGCATACGACACGGTGACGCAGCAGAACGTCGCGATCAAGAAACTTTCTAGACCGTTCCAGAATGTCACGCACGCTAAGCGCGCTTACCGCGAGTTCAAGCTGATGAAACTCGTCAATCATAAAAATGTAAGTATATTTATGTTCATCTCTACAAAATATTGAATCCTAACATGATGGATTGATGTATGTATTTGGAACGAATGTGGGAGTTACATAAAAATCAATACTAAACGGTAAAATAACTTATAAATACACATTTAAATCGAAGAACTATGTCCTCGCCAACTAAACAAACAGTGATATAGGTATGTAATATAATATTTTATAATTCCTTCAACTAGAATTTTAAAGAAGCGCTTTTGAATCGTCAAAATACATAATTCAATTATGTATAGTAGTAGTAAGCTACAAATAAGAGCCAAAAAATCATTCTATAGTTATCGTTTAAATTTTACAAATTAAATGTTAAAATTATAATGATCCCAGATAACTGCTAAATGGTTAAGTGATAACAGCAATAGCAAATCCATCCATATGCTAATATAATAATAATATGGTAGGTATAATAATAATATGGTCTGACAATTATAATGATATTTGTGATATTAGATAGATATTATTTAAATGAATCAATTAGATTATTTTTAATTGCATGTAAATTTTAATTGATTTTTGATTATATTTAAATCGTCACTGATATCTTCGTGTCCGTGTAAATGTAAATGGAAAGCACAGGCTCCAGAAAAACAGTTTTTATTATCTTAGGAGCCTGGGTAGCTTTGATTTGTAAAATTATTATCTTAAAATAAATGATTTATTTATTTTATTTATTTACTTCATCCCATTCCAGATTATAGGGCTCCTAAACGCGTTCACGCCGCAGAAGAGCCTCGAGGAGTTCCAGGATGTGTACCTGGTGATGGAGCTGATGGACGCGAACCTGTGCCAGGTCATCCAGATGGACCTGGACCACGAGAGGATGAGCTACCTGCTGTACCAGATGCTGTGTGGCATCAAGCACCTGCACTTGGCTGGGATCGTGCATCGGGTAAGCGAATCTGATTTTTAATGCTATTGTTTTTTTTTTCATTTATCACAGTGGATTATTATCATTTGAATTGATTTTGGTTACTTAAAAAGACGTGTGAATTAGTGTTTGTAGGTGACAATTTGTAAAAGTAAAGTGAATTTAAATATTTCGAATGTCGTTATAGATAATAAATTGTGCAGAATTTCTAAGCATGATGTAAAACATAAAATTAAAGTAGACATGAGACATTAAATAAATAAATAAAAAGGTATTTGGATTAAGAATTTTTTTATTTCATTTACATTTTACAATTTTGACAGGAAAATAAGCAATTATCTTTATTAAGTTCTAATTAATTATTGAACTAAGTTTATATTTTAATTAAGTAAACTATGGACGTCCCGTTAGAAAAAAAAATACATTCTTCAATGTTCAATATTCGATCGATCGATCGTTTATTCTATACCTGTAAAAAATAAATAAAATTTTGCATTCCGAATACTATTCCCTCCATTAACACACTTTGAAAGCATGGAAAAGATGGCTTAGTAACCACGCTATTTGTGCATTTATGTACCTTTTTTTGTAATAAGTAGGTATATCTTTTTCCTATTTGTGGTGTACATATATTCATTCATTCATTCGCTGGTGCAGGACCTGAAGCCGTCCAACATAGTGGTGAAGAGCGACTGCACGCTGAAGATCCTGGACTTCGGTCTCGCGCGCACGGCCGGCACCACCTTCATGATGACGCCCTACGTCGTCACCAGATACTATCGCGCGCCTGAGGTGACTCATCTATACTAATCTATACTAATCTTAATTTTTTTTTACTCTTCTTTTTGCACTATCCCATTAACTTCATACATTTACTTTCCCATCAGGCTGCCTGGTAGAGATTGCTGCTCAGCAATAAGGCCGCCTCTTGTACAAACTATGCCATTCTTTTGTATTTTATTGTTATTTTGTCCTAATTTTTGTTTGTGCAATAAAGTGTTATAAATAAATTAATAATCATTTATTTATTTATTTTAATTTGGCACACCAACAATAAATACATTAGACATTGATATAATTAACATTATTAATTAATTAATATTATGCACTTATCAATAAAAGGTGTACACAGCATTTACAATAGTTCCCGAAATTAAATAGAATTATTTATGAACATAACAGATAATTAATTACAATATAAATATTTTATTTTTTATTAATGTTATCTATAATTAAGTATTTTTGAAATTATTATTAATCGTTTTACAATTATTATTAATCAAGCAATTAATAATTTTATATTTGTATATCATCTCTTTCTTTTCTTTTCTGTTTTTGCATTGTACTCATTCTTATTGTTTTATTTCTGTTTCTGTGTCTAATAGTGTTAAGGATGAGCGGAACCTCCTGACACAAGCATTTTGTTTGCTTACTAGAAGTGTTCCAATCACAAATTAGTTAAGGTCATATTGTAAAAGGAAGAAATAAGTAATTTGAATTAATTTGAATTTGAATCATAATATTATAAAGCTGAAAAGTTTGTTTGAACGCGCTAATCTCAGGAGGAAATGGTTTGATTTGATAAATTCTTTCGGTGTTAGATAGCCCATTTATCGGGGAAAGCTATAGGCTGTATATCATCTCGCTAAGACCAACAGAAGCGGGCGCAGCTAGTAATTGATAATAGTACTATTTATCTTCGATCAAAAGCGTGCTGTGCATTGTTATTTTATAACAAAAAAACTTATACGTTTGAAACTTAACTAAAAAACGTTTCACTATTGTTATAGTATTATCTAATTAATCTTTTTGTCTTATTCAGGTGATCCTCGGCATGGGCTACACAGAGAATGTAGACATCTGGTCGGTGGGCTGCATCATGGGCGAGATGATCCGCGGCGGAGTGCTGTTCCCCGGCACCGACCATATCGACCAGTGGAACAAGATCATCGGTGAGACATACACACATATACACTTGTAACAAGATTTATTTTATTTTTATTTTATAAAAATTTCACGAAGTTGCAAAACAACACGCACACACACACACACCCACAGTAAATACACACAACACTTACATATATAACGCACACACAAAACACTCACAAACATAGTGAATTTGTGTGCATAATACAACACCCAAATGGCAAGTTCATTGTTGAGTCACACACAGGATAAGATGAACAAAAAAAATTCAAAACAAACAAACACACACAATAGCATGTAACGATAGTACAAACGGTGAGGACACTTATTACAAGATGAACTATGTATTCGATTTCAATATTGCTATGAAAAATATTTATTGAACCAAAAAAAACTTGATTTGTGTTTTCATTAATGAATAAGGTGACAGGTTCGAATTTTGCCAAATGATTTTTTTTTTATATGTGGGTAGTTTACAAATTTCAATTTCACGTGTTGCAGAGCAATTATTTCACCCTATAAGCGATTTTTTTTATTATTTTTAAAATTTTCAAACATGTGGGTAGTTTTAAATTTCACACATTACTCATGTTACAGAGCAACTGGGCAGCCCATCAACTTATTTATTTAAAAAAAAATTTTCTTTATCAATTTTCAATCTTGTGGGTAGTTTTAAATTTCACTTATTGCTCATGTTGCAGAGCAACTGGGCACCCCGTCGGCCGCGTTCATGGCGCGCCTGCAGCCCACAGTGCGCAACTACGTAGAGAACAGACCGCGCTACGCCGGCTACACGTTCGAGCGGCTCTTCCCCGACATACTGTTCCCCTCCGACAGCAACGAGCACAACCGGCTGAAGGTGCGTTACACACGTCACTCGTAGCGCTACGTGCAGAACAGACCGCGCTACGCCGGCTACACGTTCGAGCGGCTCTTCCCCGACATACTGTTCCCCTCCGACAGCAACGAGCACAACCGGCTGAAGGTGCGTTACACACGTCACTCGTAGCGCTACGTGCAGAACAGACCGCGCTACGCCGGCTACACGTTCGAGCGGCTCTTCCCCGACATACTGTTCCCCTCCGACAGCAACGAGCACAACCGGCTGAAGGTGCGTTACACACGTCACTCGTAGCGCTACGTGCAGAACAGACCGCGCTACGCCGGCTACACGTTCGAGCGGCTCTTCCCCGACATACTGTTCCCCTCCGACAGCAACGAGCACAACCGGCTGAAGGTGCGTTACACACGTCACTCGTAGCGCTACGTGCAGAACAGACCGCGCTACGCCGGCTACACGTTCGAGCGGCTCTTCCCCGACATACTGTTCCCCTCCGACAGCAACGAGCACAACCGGCTGAAGGTGCGTTACACACGTCACTCGTAGCGCTACGTGCAGAACAGACCGCGCTACGCCGGCTACACGTTCGAGCGGCTCTTCCCCGACATACTGTTCCCCTCCGACAGCAACGAGCACAACCGGCTGAAGGTGCGTTACACACGTCACTCGTAGCGCTACGTGCAGAACAGACCGCGCTACGCCGGCTACACGTTCGAGCGGCTCTTCCCCGACATACTGTTCCCCTCCGACAGCAACGAGCACAACCGGCTGAAGGTGCGTTACACACGTCACTCGTAGCGCTACGTGCAGAACAGACCGCGCTACGCCGGCTACACGTTCGAGCGGCTCTTCCCCGACATACTGTTCCCCTCCGACAGCAACGAGCACAACCGGCTGAAGGTGCGTTACACACGTCACTCGTAGCGCTACGTGCAGAACAGACCGCGCTACGCCGGCTACACGTTCGAGCGGCTCTTCCCCGACATACTGTTCCCCTCCGACAGCAACGAGCACAACCGGCTGAAGGTGCGTTACACACGTCACTCGTAGCGCTACGTGCAGAACAGACCGCGCTACGCCGGCTACACGTTCGAGCGGCTCTTCCCCGACATACTGTTCCCCTCCGACAGCAACGAGCACAACCGGCTGAAGGTGCGTTACACACGTCACTCGTAGCGCTACGTGCAGAACAGACCGCGCTACGCCGGCTACACGTTCGAGCGGCTCTTCCCCGACATACTGTTCCCCTCCGACAGCAACGAGCACAACCGGCTGAAGGTGCGTTACACACGTCACTCGTAGCGCTACGTGCAGAACAGACCGCGCTACGCCGGCTACACGTTCGAGCGGCTCTTCCCCGACATACTGTTCCCCTCCGACAGCAACGAGCACAACCGGCTGAAGGTGCGTTACACACGTCACTCGTAGCGCTACGTGCAGAACAGACCGCGCTACGCCGGCTACACGTTCGAGCGGCTCTTCCCCGACATACTGTTCCCCTCCGACAGCAACGAGCACAACCGGCTGAAGGTGCGTTACACACGTCACTCGTAGCGCTACGTGCAGAACAGACCGCGCTACGCCGGCTACACGTTCGAGCGGCTCTTCCCCGACATACTGTTCCCCTCCGACAGCAACGAGCACAACCGGCTGAAGGTGCGTTACACACGTCACTCGTAGCGCTACGTGCAGAACAGACCGCGCTACGCCGGCTACACGTTCGAGCGGCTCTTCCCCGACATACTGTTCCCCTCCGACAGCAACGAGCACAACCGGCTGAAGGTGCGTTACACACGTCACTCGTAGCGCTACGTGCAGAACAGACCGCGCTACGCCGGCTACACGTTCGAGCGGCTCTTCCCCGACATACTGTTCCCCTCCGACAGCAACGAGCACAACCGGCTGAAGGTGCGTTACACACGTCACTCGTAGCGCTACGTGCAGAACAGACCGCGCTACGCCGGCTACACGTTCGAGCGGCTCTTCCCCGACATACTGTTCCCCTCCGACAGCAACGAGCACAACCGGCTGAAGGTGCGTTACACACGTCACTCGTAGCGCTACGTGCAGAACAGACCGCGCTACGCCGGCTACACGTTCGAGCGGCTCTTCCCCGACATACTGTTCCCCTCCGACAGCAACGAGCACAACCGGCTGAAGGTGCGTTACACACGTCACTCGTAGCGCTACGTGCAGAACAGACCGCGCTACGCCGGCTACACGTTCGAGCGGCTCTTCCCCGACATACTGTTCCCCTCCGACAGCAACGAGCACAACCGGCTGAAGGTGCGTTACACACGTCACTCGTAGCGCTACGTGGAGAACAGACCGCGCTACGCCGGCTACACGTTCGAGCGGCTCTTCCCCGACATACTGTTCCCCTCCGACAGCAACGAGCACAACCGGCTGAAGGTACAAGTGATAACTGCGTTAAAAACAACCGACTTCACACTTGCACTTGCAAAATTTATAAATACCTACAGACAAAAATGCTCATAAAATAAAAACTACTGGGCCTATCGGAATAAAATTTTTATGGGACCAATTCGACATCATTCCGCATCGAACAAAAAAAGAATCACGCAAATCGGTTCAAAAACCTCGGAGTAATCGGTGTACATACATAAAAAAAAACATACCGGCCGAATTCATAACCTCCTCCTTTTTTTTGAAGTCGGTTAAAAATAGAGTTGGTGAAATACAAATTAAACATAATAAGGTTGCACACGACATCCGAAGCGCTACGTTTAGAACCGGATTTTAGGGTTCCGAACCACAAAAGGAAAAAATGGAATTCTTTCAGGACTTTGTGTCTTGGAGATGTAAAAAAATCTGCAATCTAAAGATACAGCCGTTTGTGTTGCAATTTTTTGACATTCGTAACGGAATCAAAAGTTTGGTACAAAACGATCAGCATCATCATTAATTTATAGTTACAATATATAAATATTACAAAAAAAACCTTCGATACCCAAGTCCAACTTGCACTTGGCCGGTTTTTTTATTATTTAAGTGCCGATTAATCTCTTTTTCTCCTATTCTCTCGCTCAAATACCTTTTATTTAGAAAATATTTTGTGTATGTGTAGGCGTCCCAAGCGCGCGACCTGCTGTCCCGCATGCTGGTGATCGACCCCGAGCGGCGCATCTCCGTGGACGAGGCGCTGCTGCACCCCTACATCAACGTGTGGTACGACGAGGGGGAGGTCAATGCGGTCAGTCAGTTATCTATTTATTTATTGAAACAGAATTATTCATTGTACTTACAGGGGCCTTAGACAAAGTAACAATTAAAAAACGATAACGAAGTTAGAAAAGACAAAAATGTATGGAATTGACATTAGATAGACCACGTGATCTAACGCGGCGTATGTCAATCCCATGCATTTTTGCGATTTCTAACTTCGTTATCGTTTTGTAATTGTTACTTTGTCTAAGGCCCCTGTAATTATACCAAAGCGTATGTTGAATTAGTAACGATACATTTAAAAAAATAAAAACAAAAATGAGTTACATACTATGTGCGGCTACATGCATCCAAAGAAAGGAGACTCATAGTCTTACCACAAAACAAATTAAAACAGTCTAACTTTATACCAGTTATCTGTCACTTTAATAGTTGTCTACGTGAAATACGACAACACCAGATTAAAGAGAACCGCGCTTAAAGTTAAACCCTGTATAAAATTTTTGTGGTGACACAGTCGATTATAATACCCACGTTTATTTCACGACGCTGAAAAAAAAAGCTATTACGCGTTCAGCAGAATCTGAAAATTACTAAAATTGTTCGAAGCGAAATGTCAGTGTTTCTCTCATTCCGGTACCCACTTGAGAAAGATAATATAGATTTTGTGTAAAATGGACAATGGACTTGTTTGCTTTACCAGATAATCCAGGGTCTACTTTTTTGTATAAACTATTTTAGCGTGTAGGCCACGACACGAATTTCGCTGAGTATATTCTATAATTGAGTATTTGAATAAAAAAAAATTATTGATTTTTTTTATGTATTTTAAAACCTTATTATTAATAATATTAATTATAAGCAATTAAAAATTGATGAAATTTAAATTAAAATCACGTGACTAAAAACGCGCCATGTTTTAGTTGTATACGTTTTTCTATCAACTGCAATGTGTTAAAACTAATATTATGACGTCACACGCGTCCGGGTGACGCTTCGGGAGTTGTCGGTGTGTTTTTGGTACTGGATTTAAAGACTAATTTTTATTTTGAAATAACTTTTGAATTATTGCAAAAAAAAATTAAAAAAAATAGTTTTGTTATAAAACTAAATATAATCTTTCCATTTAGCACAAAAAAAAATTTTATTCAAATACTCAATTGTCACAACGCGTCGTAGCGTTTCTATTATAGAGTCATAACATGAATTGCGCTATGTGTTTTTTTTCTGTTACCAAAACTCGTTTTGAGCTATATTTCCGTTCAATGAGTGTACGGTCTTTGAGCGCAATGAAATAATTATTTGCCATTCTGTGTGTGTCGGTGATCGACATTTATGTGTAATGTTCGTGCGGCAGCCGGCGCCGGCCGCGTACGACCACTCGGTGGACGAGCGCGAGCACACGGTGGAGCAGTGGAAGCAGCTGATCTACACCGAGGTGGTGGAGTACGCGCCCGCGCCGCACCTCGCCGCGCCCGACCCCGCGCCCGCCATCTCCTAGGTATTGCACACACTCACTCTCACTCACTCACACAAACTCACTCTCTCACACACACTCTCACTCTCTCACTCACTCTCACTCTCACTCACACTCACTCACACAAACTCACTCTCTCACACACTCACTCTCACTCACTCACACAAACTCACTCTCTCACACACACTCACTCTCACTCATACTCACACTCATTCACACACACTCACTCTCTACCCCGTGTCGCATTATGCGAGCCTTGGGCATTCCCCTATCCGCAACCTGGGGACTCGCCACGTAGCAGTACACCTCTGCCGAGTGGACAGAGATTCAATCAATCATCAGCCTTTCGATGTCCACTGCTGGACGTAGGCCTCTCCTAATGCACGCCACTGAGCCCGGTCGTTGGCTCTTTGCCGCCAGTTATGACCGGCAACCTTGCGGACGTCGTCACTCCACCGTGTAGCAGGGCGTCTACGCTACGTTTGCCGAGTCGCGGTCTCCACTCTAAGACATGTGTGCCCCAGCGGTTGGGACAGAGATTATAGAGGGAAAAAATACTCAACGGTATTTTATCACTCTATAATTTAAAAAAACACACACAACACACACACACTCACACTCGCTCTTTAACGCAAACTCTCACTCACTCTTTAACTCACGTATCTTCTATACTAGTTGTGCTCTGCGGTTTTACCCGCATTGCTCCGCTCCTATTGATCTTAACGTGATGATATAATGTGTAGCCTATATCCTCGATAAATGGGCTATCTAACACCGAAAGATTTTTTTTATTTTTAATTTTAAGCATTCTTCCTTAGATTAGCGCGTTCAAACAAACAAACTCATCAGCTTTATAATACTATAAAATACAAATTTATTTATATTTGTTTCGACTTTAAATCACAATTTTCAATACTACCCTATACATTTTTTTTTAAATCAATTTTTTTTATATTCATATAAACACATATGACGTAATCCCACAGGTACGACAGCCCCACCCCGGCGACATGTAAACATAGCACGTGCAAGGACAATAGTCGAGGAGTGTCGTCTCTGCGCCGCGGACTTGTATACTCTGTGCAATATAAAAGTGACGTACATGTGATAATGTCACTCGAAAGCGGGGTTAAAATGTGATAAACAAATGGCATGAACGATCGTTTCAAAATGCGCTAATTGAAAGCTGGGAAATTTAAAAAAAATCGATGACAAGCTGGGATTCGATCCCACGTCTTTTTTGCCATTCCGTGGCAACGCCTAGACGGCTACCCGAGAGTATGGCTCATTTGTAAAGCATTTAAATGCTGTAAAACTTATCAAATTTAAAGCTTTCAATTGACTGATGAAAGGTCGGATGTCTAATTAACTTCAAAGGAAAAATAAAATGCGTTTAATCACAAATACATCTACAAGTATTAAGCGAAACGATCGTTCGTGCGGTTTACTTATTTATCTAAGTGGCATTGTAACTCGCTCGTGGAACGGAACGCAGCGGGTCTCACACAAGCGGCACGGACCGGCTCGTCTATTGTATTCTTCCTGTTCTTATAGTGTAAGCAACCCCCCCCCTCCCACGTACACACCTCCCTCCCACAAATATAGGTTCCTACCCAACGTTTTTCTTTTCATTTGCGAAAAAGAGTGCCTTTTACTAGTAATCTGTCAGAATTGTACGAATATTTTTTTATATGTACGTTTTTTTTTTTGTTATTTGACGCGTAAGGGTATTTTTTTATGCGCTAAGTTTATTTATGTATTGAGCTTATGTGTTGTTATGTTATTTTTATGTGCAATCATTATTTTTTATCGTGTATCGGCTGAATGCGTTTGCGTGTGACATAATAAATTTTTTGGTAATCAATGAATTTCTGAACGAATTTTTGGTGTTGCCGCCAATTTTTTGTGAACTTTTTTTTAATTTTGGAAAATATATTGTTGCGTATATGGATGTATATTCTGACGTGGAATGAATCGTTCGTATCCAGTAGGACTTTTTAATTTTTGTAGAACGTAAACCGACCGACATGTTTGCCCGCAAATTAGCGCAGATTATCCCAAAATTTCCGAACAGATAACGAAATTTTTGTTACGTCATATAGCCAGTCGGAATTTGGTGATGTTCATAGTTTTTCGTAAGTAGACCCTAGTTGCGTTGTTGACTGTATAAGTAGAAATATAAGTACATTTTTACCTAAGTAGATTATTTAGGTCGCCTCACACGTTGAGATAAATAAAAATATACGATATTATGCGTCAACCTGAAGAAATACACTCATATTGTAACGATCGATATTATTCGAGTAATTATTAATAATTTAAGTACGTTTTTATCGATTGTGAGGAATAATTTCCCGTTATAAATATTGAAGACCATAGATAAAATATCGATGAAATTTAACAAAACGTGTGAGGGACAGTAGGTTATTGTTTGAAACCTCACTAGGTGATATAATATTAAAATAAGAATAATGGATGACGATAGTCATAAAGGATGGTTTCATGAAGTAGCACAATTTATTAGCTATAGAGAAAACGGGCGCTAAACGGTTGAGAGAGCAAATAAGCAATAATGTTAATATGTTATCCTTCCTCACTTAGCAGTTGATTATATTTCGTCATGGAACATATCAGAGGTCGCAATAGATAGATTGTGTCGACTCAGCTCTGAGCAGTGAGCAGTGAGCAGTGAGCAGTGAGCAGTAAGCAGTGAGCAGTGAGCAGTAAGCAGTGAGCAGTGAGCAGTGAGCAGCCGCTCTGCAAGCGAATGTTGCTTTACTTTTGTTCCATAGAGAATGCGCGGAATGGCGGGAAATGCAACTGTCAAAAGTGTTTAACCATTTACAAGTGCATCGTATTCGTATATAACCTAAAAATAAAGAAAAATATTTAATTAATTATAAGTATGTAAATATTAAGTAATCGTATAGTCTGAATGGAACGAAAGTGAAGAGCATGGGTACTCTGGGATCTATAGCACATTCTGTTTCGCTATGGTAACGATAAAGTTCACAACTGTACGTCCAAATTGTCCATTTATATGTTAAATGTACCTAATGCAAATTACAATAATGTAATCTTTAGATTGTATTTTAGTACACGAGGTTTAAGATTGTAGCGATGTTGAGAGGCCGAGCGGCGCTTAGCGGTATTCTTTGAGTTACACTTCGATGACTATCTAAAACAACTTATTTTTACTGTACACGTAAGTTATTTCATATTTTAACTGAATAAATTGAAATGGTTATTATAAAACGTGTTTGATTTTTCACCCCTACTTCACTATCTCTAAGTTGTATACAGTCAATTATAAAAATACGAGAATATTGAGGTGAACTGAACACTGAGCCTCTCTCCAGACTCCAGCCTTATCAAAATGAGCGAATCAAAATCAGTTCATGTAAAATATTTCCTAGGCAAATTTTATGCTTAATAGTGTTATAATGCCTACACTAAAGCGTCTTATTCACGGTCCATCTTGACGTACGTCCCGCCAAGGTCATACACGATGCACGACGCATATTCACGGTCCATCCCCGCTGTACGTCAGCTCAAGGCTGCCAGTGTTGCCACCGAAGTATCAAGCTACCCACCAGAAGAGACCTCTGAAACCACCAGAAATCCACTGTGCTGGATGTATAAAGAGTAAATAAATATTTTTAAAAATGTGTTTTTTTGTACTTTTTGCAGTACCTAAGAATTTTTCATTATTTTTAAATGAATTATATGAATCCAAACATTCCAAATCTAAATTTATTTCAAGAGCTCATTTTTAATTAATTTTTAATGAAGCTCGGTTTCTCTCTTCCCGCCACTTCACATTCATGACCGAAAAGACTCTTTCAGTAAATGCTGAAGTGGCGGGAACAGAGAGTATAATATAGCTAATCATTTTTTTTAAACAAACAAATTCGTTAGGACATTTTTTTTTAAATAAATTGCCATTTTTCTGCAGTGGACTTTTGCATAAAATCTTTGTTATTCAACAATTCGCCTTGGAGTTCTTTTAAAATAATAACTTCTGAATATAAACTGTCCATGTGTACTAGGTTGATCCAAAAGTAATGATAATTGGGTATTTCCTGTGTACATAAAAATATAAAATAACTGTTTCTTGCTTGCTCATGTACTCACTACGTTATCACAAAACTAAACTAACTACTAAGTTATCACAAAAAAATCATATCAATAGGCCACGTTTCCAAGTATTTACATTAATTTCTGTTGGCAACACTGATCTGCTGTACAGCAAGCCTATTCACTGTCCATCTGCACGACGTTCGCGGTGGTGGGGGTGCTCGCTGGATGAAAAATTGGTCGTGCACATCCAGCAACGTAATAATAATAATTATTGACGTACGTCAATACTATTCACGGTCGTTTTGCGTCGTGCATCGTGTATGACCTTGGCGGGACGTACGTCAAGATGGACCGTGAATAAAGCGTCTTACACACACGGAAAACGTTGTTTTGCCAGTTACTGAAGATTAGGTAATGCCTTTGAAAGGTAGGGCCTTTTGATAGACCTAACAAAACATATAAAAATTGGTCCATCCATTTCCTAGAAGTAAGGCATTAGGCAACTATTAACTCTCACGAGAATTACATATGAATAATAAATGTGGGTTTCAAAATGAATAGATAAATAAAAATAGGAAGCAAAGGAATCCTTAACCAATAACAACGTGCATGAATAATTATGACGTTGTTTATAATGATCATAAATTCAAATTATATTTATTTGCAAGAATATAGTACAAATTATAGATCTTTAAATTACAATATTATGTACATAGAAAGGAATTCAAATTTTAAACCGATTTCATTACAATTCATAGTATTTAAAATAAAATTATTAAATAAAGGTAAATAGGTAAATTATTTAATTTATTGCACTTCGTTAGTTACAAGAGTACTTCATTAGTTACACAGTGATTACATAACTACATCTTCTACCCATTGAGATAATATTAATATGGAGACGATACCGCCTACATCACTTATGTTCCACTCAACATACGTCATGTGGCGTAACTGCACTCAGTCGCTTGCTCGCTCATTGGCGCGAACGTCACGCTCATTTTTTATTTGTTTTAAAGTGAAACGCATCAAATATGCCTACGTGTGTGTTACGATATTGCACAAATAATACAAAGAATACGGAAAAGTGCAAAGGAATAACTTTTCATCAGTAAGTAACTAGATAATAATTTTTAAAACTTAGTTAGAGCAAAATTTTTGGCGGGTGACATTTTGTCATAGATTAAAAATTTAAGATATGACATTGGGCATGAAATAAGTGTTGTTAGTAATATTTGCTGGCGTATATTTTTATAGTATAAAATAATAATTTTACATATTTAGAAAAGCATAGACTGGTTGTTAATTGAAAAAAGGTGAAATCATGAAATATGAAAATCAATTACTCAATCACCAATTTTTTTTTGTTAATTGATTTTAATCAAGTTTTTAATTGATATCGTATAAGCTACTGACTTGAACGTATAATTGAATTATTATTTATTTATCTGCACTAATATTATAAAGAGGAAAACTTTGTTTGTTTGTTTGATTGTAATTAATAGGCTCATAAACTATTGGACCGATTTTGATGAAAGGAGAATGCCCATTTTTGGTACTGGTTTTTCTCATGCATCAAGACAACAATACTATTATAAAAAATCTCGGCAATTTAGAGGCCTTCTTGCCATCGGAAAATATATTTTGAACAGGGAATGTTTTTATATTTTTTTGGTTTTTATGGCATTCAAATGCTTTATAAATATAAATTTATAAAGAATAGAAAAAATTCGATCACGAGGCGGGACTTGAACCCGCATCCTTCGCGCCATTCCGGGGCGGATGCCTAACCAACTCAGCCACTCGTGACCCGCCTGAGCAATCGAATTTATTCTATCCTTTCAGTTTTATGTGTCTTAAGGGACACACCGCGCGCCATCTATTGAGATGATTTAACAACCATTTCAACCAATATGAAGCACTTTTCAGTGAATACAATATTGTAACGATGGAACACGACCTTTCTTGAATTTATATTTTTTTGGTTTTTATGGCATTCAAATGCTTTATAAATATAAATTTATAAAGAATAGAAAAAATTCGATCACGAGGCGGGACTTGAACCCGCATCCTTCGCGCCATTCCGGGGCGGATGCCTAACCAACTCAGCCACTCGTGACCCGCCTGAGCAATCGAATTTATTCTATCCTTTCAGTTTTATGTGTCTTAAGGGACACACCGCGCGCCATCTATTGAGATGATTTAACAACCATTTCAACCAATATGAAGCACTTTTCAGTGAATACAATATTGTAACGATGGAACACGACCTTTCTTGAATTTATATTTTTTTGGTTTTTATGGCATTCAAATGCTTTATAAATATAAATTTATAAAGAATAGAAAAAATTCGATCACGAGGCGGGACTTGAACCCGCATCCTTCGCGCCATTCCGGGGCGGATGCCTAACCAACTCAGCCACTCGTGACCCGCCTGAGCAATCGAATTTATTCTATCCTTTCAGTTTTATGTGTCTTAAGGGACACACCGCGCGCCATCTATTGAGATGATTTAACAACCATTTCAACCAATATGAAGCACTTTTCAGTGAATACAATATTGTAACGATGGAACACGACCTTTCTTGAATTTATATTTTTTTGGTTTTTATGGCATTCAAATGCTTTATAAATATAAATTTATAAAGAATAGAAAAAATTCGATCACGAGGCGGGACTTGAACCCGCATCCTTCGCGCCATTCCGGGGCGGATGCCTAACCAACTCAGCCACTCGTGACCCGCCTGAGCAATCGAATTTATTCTATCCTTTCAGTTTTATGTGTCTTAAGGGACACACCGCGCGCCAGCTATTGAGATGATTTAACAACCATTTCAACCAATATGAAGCACTTTTCAGTGAATACAATATTGTAACGATGGAACACGACCTTTCTTGAATTTATATTTTTTTGGTTTTTATGGCATTCAAATGCTTTATAAATATAAATTTATAAAGAATAGAAAAAATTCGATCACGAGGCGGGACTTGAACCCGCATCCTTCGCGCCATTCCGGGGCGGATGCCTAACCAACTCAGCCACTCGTGACCCGCCTGAGCAATCGAATTTATTCTATCCTTTCAGTTTTATGTGTCTTAAGGGACACACCGCGCGCCATCTATTGAGATGATTTAACAACCATTTCAACCAATATGAAGCACTTTTCAGTGAATACAATATTGTAACGATGGAACACGACCTTTCTTGAATTTATATTTTTTTGGTTTTTATGGCATTCAAATGCTTTATAAATATAAATTTATAAAGAATAGAAAAAATTCGATCACGAGGCGGGACTTGAACCCGCATCCTTCGCGCCATTCCGGGGCGGATGCCTAACCAACTCAGCCACTCGTGACCCGCCTGAGCAATCGAATTTATTCTATCCTTTCAGTTTTATGTGTCTTAAGGGACACACCGCGCGCCATCTATTGAGATGATTTAACAACCATTTCAACCAATATGAAGCACTTTTCAGTGAATACAATATTGTAACGATGGAACACGACCTTTCTTGAATTTATATTTTTTTGGTTTTTATGGCATTCAAATGCTTTATAAATATAAATTTATAAAGAATAGAAAAAATTCGATCACGAGGCGGGACTTGAACCCGCATCCTTCGCGCCATTCCGGGGCGGATGCCTAACCAACTCAGCCACTCGTGACCCGCCTGAGCAATCGAATTTATTCTATCCTTTCAGTTTTATGTGTCTTAAGGGACACACCGCGCGCCATCTATTGAGATGATTTAACAACCATTTCAACCAATATGAAGCACTTTTCAGTGAATACAATATTGTAACGATGGAACACGACCTTTCTTGAATTTATATTTTTTTGGTTTTTATGGCATTCAAATGCTTTATAAATATAAATTTATAAAGAATAGAAAAAATTCGATCACGAGGCGGGACTTGAACCCGCATCCTTCGCGCCATTCCGGGGCGGATGCCTAACCAACTCAGCCACTCGTGACCCGCCTGAGCAATCGAATTTATTCTATCCTTTCAGTTTTATGTGTCTTAAGGGACACACCGCGCGCCATCTATTGAGATGATTTAACAACCATTTCAACCAATATGAAGCACTTTTCAGTGAATACAATATTGTAACGATGGAACACGACCTTTCTTGAATTTATATTTTTTTGGTTTTTATGGCATTCAATAATGCTTTATAAATATAAATTTATAAAGAATAGAAAAAATTCGATCACGAGGCGGGACTTGAACCCGCATCCTTCGCGCCATTCCGGGGCGGATGCCTAACCCGGAATGGCGCGAAGGATGCGGGTTCAAGTCCCGCCTCGTGATCGAATTTTTTCTATTCTTTATAAATTTATATTTATAAAGCATTTGAATGCCATAAAAACCAAAAAAATATAAATTCAAGAAAGGTCGTGTTCCATCGTTACAATATTGTATTCACTGAAAAGTGCTTCATATTGGTTGAAATGGTTGTTAAATCATCTCAATAGATGGCGCGCGGTGTGTCCCTTAAGACACATAAAACTGAAAGGATAGAATAAATTCGATTGCTCAGGCGGGTCACGAGTGGCTGAGTTGGTTAGGCATCCGCCCCGGAATGGCGCGAAGGATGCGGGTTCAAGTCCCGCCTCGTGATCGAATTTTTTCTATTTTTTTCTATTCTTTATAAATTTATATTTATAAAGCATTTGAATGCCATAAAAACCAAAAAAATATAAATTCAAGAAAGGTCGTGTTCCATCGTTACAATATTGTATTCACTGAAAAGTGCTTCATATTGGTTGAAATGGTTGTTAAATCATCTCAATAGATGGCGCGCGGTGTGTCCCTTAAGACACATAAAACTGAAAGGATAGAATAAATTCGATTGCTCAGGCGGGTCACGAGTGGCTGAGTTGGTTAGGCATCCGCCCCGGAATGGCGCGAAGGATGCGGGTTCAAGTCCCGCCTCGTGATCGAATTTTTTCTATTCTTTATAAATTTATATTTATAAAGCATTTGAATGCCATAAAAACCAAAAAAATATAAATTCAAGAAAGGTCGTGTTCCATCGTTACAATATTGTATTCACTGAAAAGTGCTTCATATTGGTTGAAATGGTTGTTAAATCATCTCAATAGATGGCGCGCGGTGTGTCCCTTAAGACACATAAAACTGAAAGGATAGAATAAATTCGATTGCTCAGGCGGGTCACGAGTGGCTGAGTTGGTTAGGCATCCGCCCCGGAATGGCGCGAAGGATGCGGGTTCAAGTCCCGCCTCGTGATCGAATTTTTTCTATTCTTTATAAATTTATATTTATAAAGCATTTGAATGCCATAAAAACCAAAAAAATATAAATTCAAGAAAGGTCGTGTTCCATCGTTACAATATTGTATTCACTGAAAAGTGCTTCATATTGGTTGAAATGGTTGTTAAATCATCTCAATAGATGGCGCGCGGTGTGTCCCTTAAGACACATAAAACTGAAAGGATAGAATAAATTCGATTGCTCAGGCGGGTCACGAGTGGCTGAGTTGGTTAGGCATCCGCCCCGGAATGGCGCGAAGGATGCGGGTTCAAGTCCCGCCTCGTGATCGAATTTTTTCTATTCTTTATAAATTTATATTTATAAAGCATTTGAATGCCATAAAAACCAAAAAAATATAAATTCAAGAAAGGTCGTGTTCCATCGTTACAATATTGTATTCACTGAAAAGTGCTTCATATTGGTTGAAATGGTTGTTAAATCATCTCAATAGATGGCGCGCGGTGTGTCCCTTAAGACACATAAAACTGAAAGGATAGAATAAATTCGATTGCTCAGGCGGGTCACGAGTGGCTGAGTTGGTTAGGCATCCGCCCCGGAATGGCGCGAAGGATGCGGGTTCAAGTCCCGCCTCGTGATCGAATTTTTTCTATTCTTTATAAATTTATAGGGAATGTTTTGTAAAATCTAATAAGACATGTAATTGTTTAGATCCGTTATTATAGATTTAGTGTCCATTACCGGTTACCACGGTAACCAAGCGGTAACTTATTACATTTACTATGGTAAATAGCTAAATGTATTAATATCGATTATTGTTTTCATTGAATTACAAAAAAAAATCAATTAACATAAAATCACTCTTTAAGGTATTGTTTATACACTGTAGGTTGTTTTAACAAAGATAGTGAAGTAAAATAATATAAATATGTATATATAAAAAAAATATTATTATGACATGGTAGGTAACCAGTTATTTCTTATTTGTTTCTTTCTTCGAATATGTAGTGAAAAAATGATTCAAACAACAACAACATGTAAACCGAATAAAAACTCAATCGGCATTCTTTAAGTATATATTTAGGTTTTCTTGAAATCCGTCCCGGAAGATTTCTGGTGCCTACCTACACTAGCCGATGAACAGATGGACTTTGTCTGAAAGCATAAGCTCTACGCATAGATTAAATATGTTAATCGAAAAATAACCTTTGGACGATAAAATGTTACCTAAATCACACATAAGCCTAACTAAATCGGGGTTATTTAAGTTTTGAGGTTATTTCACATTTTTTTCAATATCTTGAAAACCCCTGTTTTTATCACAAAAAAATCAATTGGTAAAAATCTTTTGAATATCGAAGAACCCTCCAAAACCACTCTGGCATTGACGCAACACTGTACTGTGCTCCATACTTTCATGGGCATTCTCCTTTGGCACAGACAATCTTAAGACCCTGAGAAAGAACATAGGCTACTTTTTATTGCGAAATATGTGCCACGGGCGAAGCCGGGGCGGACCGCTAGTTCAGAGATAAGTAATTAATATTTTTTCTATTCAAGGTTTCCATGTCTGGGCCGTGAAGAAAGGGAAAATTTTTTTTTTTTTTTTAAAAAAAGGCTCAATTTGTAAGGAATAAAACTTCCCATAGCCCTGACTGAACCTAAAACACGAAAAAAATTAAATTATTCCATATGACGTCACTATTTACATCATCCTATATTATATGCCAGATATTGTTAGCCCCGCGTAGTAAAGTCAGTTTATACCTAAAATAAATATTAAGTAAGTACAAAAAAAATTTCAAGTCAACGTGCATGTAAGGAGTGGCACCCAATAAAATAGACAGAATGAAACAAAGTGTCGCCTCTATAGCGGTGAGTCAGTGACATCGCATAATCTATGACTGTCTAGCCGTCATTCGCGCGCCCCGCGCCGCCGCGCTTGGCGCACAGATTTTGTTCGTGGTGTCTGCTCCATATTAATATTATCTCAATGCTTCTACCACATTATTTTTGGCTTTTTTAAACAAATTAAAAATTAAAAAACTTCTGTGAAGTACTCTCCTAAAGCTCTCATATAATACAGAGCAAGTAATATTATAATTTAATTGAATGAATTGTTTAGAAATGAAGAAAAGGTTCTGATAAATTACTTCAAAATAAAAAAAATATAATTATGTGTACATTGGTTATTCGTTTTTATTCCAAAGTCTAAAATAGAGTCAATATTCAATTTCTATCTAAGTACAAACAAAAGTGTTTGGAAATTGCATCGTTATTTTTATTGGCTTGAAAACACTGAAAATGTGATCTAAAAAAAAACTAAGCAACACGTTCCGCTTGCGCAAACAGAAAGTTCTCCAAATTAGTGTTGTGTAGACTCGCTTTATAATACGACATTGTGTTGACGCTGTCATTCCAAATTTCCAACTTCAACTTGTCATTTGTCATTTGGCAATTTCAATTTTAATGCTTGTGTACCTACATACGAAAATAATTAATAATTATCTTATTTCTAATATTTTTGGGTTACTCTGTATTATATTCTAATTTGTTTTGATAATTTTATAAATGTTGCATTAAATTTTACCTATTTTTTAACCTAATTAGCTACCACATTCACAAAAATGTCTGAAAAAGATAAATCGAAAGCAAGCAACCAAACAAAACACATCCCAAAAGATGCTCAAGTGATTATGTCTATCATGAAAGAAGTTGGTATCACAGACTATGAGCCACGGGTGGTAAATCAGCTTTTAGAATTCACCTACAGATATGTAACTTCTGTGTTGGACGACGCGCGTGTTTTTGCCAATCACGCTAAGAAAAAGACTATAGACCTAGATGATGTTAGACTTGCTGTGCAAATGCAGTTGGATAAGTCCTTCACGAGTCCGCCGCCCAGAGAAGTGTTGCTGGAACTCGCTAGAGTTAAGAATGTTAATCCACTCCCTTTGATCAAACCACACTGTGGATTAAGATTACCACCTGACCGGTAAGCTGATGATAAATAATATCTGAATCATATTTGATATGTTCCCCTTTCAAGTTAAATAATTGATTATAATAAAATGCTTTAGCAAGATATATTATTATGCATTATAAATTTACTGTAAAGCTAAAGAAAACTTATTCAGATCTACAATATTTATTCCCAGATATATTTTACGAACATTTTCCTATTTTCAGTTACTGCCTATCAGCCTGCAATTACCGTCTAAAATCAGTCACAAAGAAGACAACAGCCAAGCCTCCAGTCCCCACCACTCCAACAATCAAAACAGTCACAGCTCCCAAATCCTCACAGAATGTTGTTGTGAAGAGACCGCCGGGGGCCATTGTTAACGTCAGCACTAAGGCAGCTCCAAAACCTGTCCTTAAATTTACTTCAGGGAGTAAGGTAAGCTATTCCATTATCAACAAAAACTATCAAAATTTAAATAATCAACCATAGAATCAGTAACAGTATGATATGCTGTATCAATATATTATATATATATATAACAGTATAATTTATAACCTTTCTAGTTTATGGAAATTTTAACATGAAAGCATTGTAAATTTGTTATTAAACCTAGTTTCCTTATTACTTTGCTCATTACCACATACTAACTACAAATTATTTTGCCTTATTGTAAGTTATACTTAAAACATGTTTTTTCATTGTACAGGTAGTGGCCAAGCCAGCAGTGCGTGTGACTGCTGGTCCTCCGCAACAGAATCCAGTTAAAATGGAGATCGATGAAATTTCACAGAAAAGAAAGAGGGAAGATGATGACTATGATATGTAAATTTATTTAGTTTAAGAGTAATTAAAGTACTTTTTTTTTATTTGGTTTTCATTTTTTTACCCAATTTTCCTATATGAAATCTAACATTAGTCTTTAGTTAAATGCAATGAATAAATTATACTAGTAAAATTTTGGAATGTGAATGTAGCATGTTACAGTAAACCTATTGGACCGAATTTTATTTATTTGTAAAATTTTACTGAACACATCAATTTCGTAAAAATTGGCCCAGTCATCTAAAGGAATTTAGTCACATAGAGTGCTTTTTATAAATTAAAAACTTGTGCCAGTCTAAATTTTCATTTTAATATTTTTACAATAGAAAAGCGTTCAATTAAAAAATATGTTTAATTTTTGCAAAAAGACACTAATAATCCATTGGTGAAATAAATAAAACAACCAATTATGTAATAAAATTAAATATTTAATACAACAACACTTTCAAAAATACATAATATCTTTGCTTATCTATAAACATTCAAAAAACTGTATAATCATTGTAAATACTCTTTATTTCTTCTCATATTTGTAGAAGCCTTCCCCAGTCTTGACTCCAAGCTTGCCTTCAGCGACCAATTTGTTCATAATAGCGATAGGTTTGAACAGGGCTTGGTCCGGGAACTTTTTATGCCAACCATCGAGGATGAATTTGGTGGTATCTAATCCCACATAGTCAACCAATTCAATGGGACCCATGGGATAGCCGGCTCCTAACTTCATGGCCACGTCGATGTCACGGGCGGAAGCGTCGCCTGTTGAGAAATTAAAACAATTATTATTTAGAAATTAAAGATTTCAACGGATTTTAAACGCGATTTGTTCATTATAATATTACTAGCTTTCCAGTTCAAAGAAAAACCCTCATAGTTCCCATTCCCGGGGGATTCAAACTCAAACTCAAACTCAAACATTCATTTATTCAATTAGACTACTATTTAGTAGCACTTTCGAATCGTCATTACATAAGTATTTTTAACATTTACCACCGATTCGGAAAGCAGTATCTATGGAGAAGAATCGGCAAGAAACTCCATAGTTGCTCTTTTAAAATCATGTCAATATTACATAATATGTAACTTATATCTAACTTATACATTTCCGGGATAAAATGTGTTAATCTAAGTTACCCTTTATGTGTGCTAAATTTCATTGTAATCCTTTCATTAGTATTTGTGTGAAAGAGTAACAAACACACACACACATCCACCCTCACAAATTTTCGCATTTAATATTTATAATATTAGTAGGAAGGATTTAACATGTTCAATACGCAGCCTTATCACTTATAAGCAATATCTGCCAGACAACCTTTGGTAGGTTTTGTTTTATGAATTAGGTGGTGTTTAAATAGAATCAAAACAGAGAAAAAATGTAACTAACCTCTCTCTAACAACCTTAAAGCCTCAGCCATGTACGGCACAAGCAGTCTATTCACAATGAAGCCAGGTGTATCCTTGCAAGCTACACATGTCTTGCCCACGGACTTGCCCCATTGCATCATGGTATTGTATGTGGTGTCCGAGGTCTCACTGCCTCTGACTACTTCGAGAAGACGCATCACTGGGACGGGGTTGAAGAAATGGAGGCCACCGAATCTTTGATGGAAATAATAGTAATTTTGATGGTTTGTTATGTAATTTAAGTAATGATTTTAATGTAAAAAGTTATCAAAAGTTAAGTTATTAAAAGTTATCTTAGTTGTTAGTTCCCTGATTATTTATAATTCACTCAGTGAATATTTTAAAATTTCTACCATTTAATATGACACCATCTATTGTGACTAAATATATACTAATATTATAAAGCTGAAGAGTTTATTTGTTTGTTTGAACATGCTAATCTCAGGAACTACTGGTCTGATTTGAAAAATTCTTTCAATGTTAGATAGACCATTTTTCGAGGACGGCTATAGGCTATATGTCATCACGCTAAGGCCTACAGGAACGGAGCAATGCGTGTGAAACCGCAGAGCACAGCTAGTAAAATGTAGTGGCTAATCAACAAATCCTCTTTTTTTATTTTGTAAATATCATCCTACAATGATTTTAAATAATATATGGAACAAACAACAACACAAGTTAACTTTACGTCAGTTAGTTTACTTTGTATGTACAAAGTCAGTGATAAAAATTTACAACAAAAACATAAAACCATTTTGTTGATTGTGTTTTATTGTTGCTAATAAATTAAAGTCAACATACTTATCCTTCCTCTTCACAATGGACGCAATTTCATTGATTGATAGTGATGAGGTGTTTGATGCAAATATAGTGTGGTCTGGGGCAGCCTAGAAATAAACAAGGGTAGTTAATTATAATATGTAAAATTGAGAACATTTAAACACCATACAAAATAAGAAAAATATATTCTTTTTCAAATTTTTTAAACCATCTTTTAAATTAATCACTGTATGTAATGTTGTGAAAAAAAAATTAAACATTATGTATGTTATATCTCTTAAATTATAAAAATAATACTAAAAATATTACACTACTAGAGGTCCGCCCCGGCTTCGCCCGTGGTACATATTTCGCAATAAAAGGTAGCCTATGTCCTTTCTCAGGTATGAAAATATCTCCATACCAAATTTCATGCAAATTGGTTCAGTAGTTTAGGCGTGACTGAGTAACAGACAGACAGAGTTACTTTCGCATTTATAATATTAGTATGGATGGTAAAATTCAAGCACATATTGCCATGATTGCATACATATGATTACAATCAGTAACATAATCAGCAAAAAATAAATTAATAATATACAAAAAATATAGTTACAGAATATACTCACGCTATCAAGTTTCTGGAAAAGTGTGTGTTTAACATCAATATTTTCAACAATGGCTTCAATCACCAAATCCGTGCCCTGTACCGCACTAACAGGGTCTGTGGAAGTCTTAATTCTCGCAAAGGACTCAGTCATAAACTTTTCAGCTTCTTGAGGATTATCTTTGTATATTTTCTTGGCAACTTTGCCGAGGCTGTTCTGAATTGACTTTTGCGATTTGGCTAATACATCCGAGTTTACGTCCACTAAGGTAACATTTTGGCCAGCTTGTGCTGTTACCTGTGAAAATAAAATAGTTTAATCAATTTTATCATGCATCCAATAAAATAATTATTTATAAATGGATTAATAAGAAAACATTTAAATAATTATTTAATAAACTTACAAACTTACCGGAACAAATAAATAATTAAAAAACAACAGGTGTCAAGAGTTTAAAATGTGGGTATTTTTATTTTTTAAGTATGTATAGTACCTAAATAGTTTCTAATTAAAATGAAAACATTTAAATACCTGGGCAATTCCTGATCCCATCAATCCACCTCCTATCACGGTAACATTTTTAATTGCACTTTGAACAGCTGAAGAACTTGAAAAGTTCCTAGCGATTATTCCAAATTGAATCATTATAAATAGTTAAATATACAAAATAGATTCTTTAAAAAAACTTAACCGATCAAACAACCGGTTTTACGGAGTACTGTATTTTAAAACAGAAAGAAATACAAAAAATACTTTGAAATTTAAATTAATTCCAAAGTTCAATTTTTAATCTTTGACAATCGGAAGTTGGAATAAAAACTAGGGAAGTGAATAAATAATCGATTATTACTTTAATCGATTATTTTTTTTCCATTTTCGATTTTTTATAATCGATTTTATTAATGGTAAAAATCGATTTTTAATAAATCGATTATAAGAATTACACAATTTAAATCGATTTTTGTAAATAGTGCTATCTGTGCGATGGATGACAAATTATGAGACTAAAGTTGACAGACTAAAAATATTCATGATATTTGATGGCAATTAAATTATTATAAAAAAAATGTGTGCATGAACTAGTGTACAAACGTAAGAAGTGAAACTTCTTTAAGACCTTATTTTTCAAAAAATAATTTACTATATGCAACTTTACAGAAATACATCGAATCACGCGTGGTAGGGATAAGAAAAAGATCGCGCGTAACGGAAAAAATGTCATGCGTAACGAAAAAATGTTACACTACATTTTTTTCCAACCCCGATAAAGAAGTTTCACTTCAAAAAATTAATTCAAAAATTTCACATGTGAAAATTAATAAAAATTACAAATGAAAATTTTTAGAAGCATTTTTTTACTGTAATAAAATTTTAAAATTTACACCTGACAGCTAACTTCAGTATTATGAAATAATTGGTAAGTAAGTTTACTGAACAAGTCGATAAAAAAATCAGCGCCATCTGTACTCCATGTATTTGTATATCTATATTCACAAATATATAGGTATATATAAATGCATGGAGTGTTCAGGGTCATGTCCGGTACATGGTCCGGTATTGGGGCTTTTACCTTACATCGAATAGGTTTTTTCGCATAAAAATTCGAGGTGAAAACAAAAATCGATTATTTTTTTTTCAAAAATCGATTTTTCACAAATCGATTTATTTCTAAACAAAAAAAATCGATTATTGATTAATCGATTTTTCTGAATCGAGGTCACATCCCTAATAAAAACAAGTGAATGCCACTGCCAAGTGCCCAAGTGCCAGCGCTACACTATGTCAATAGACAATATTACCAGCAAACTTGTCTATGGCCAAATTTGCAGTACTGAATGCATATGGATGTAAATTGTATATGTTGTAGGCAATGTCCGCCATTCAAATTAATTTGGCGCTAGGCAATTTTCGCCATTCAAATTAATTTGGCGCTTTTTTTTATTAAAGTGAAACTTTTATTAGGTACATCGTCTCAAACTTTTTGGTCTGTGTAGCGCATGTCGCGTGACGCACGATACGTACGATAATTATCGTACAAATACGATAATTTTTAGTTAAATGTCTATAGTGTGAAAAAAAGTTTCACTTTTTGATAGTGTAGATGAAACTACACTATCACAGCATCATAGGCATCACATCACAGCACAGATAGGCTTTTAATTTATTATACGCATAAAAAGTATCGCTGGACCACGGACCCTTGATCTGTGATTGACAGAAATAGCTAAAATTTAAGGAATCCTACATTTGCTTGGACATTTGACATTGAAATTTGAAATTTCAGGTCTATGCTATGACAATTTGACAATTTGACATGTAAATAAATATTATAAAATATACCAATTACCAATCGAATTCTGAAATACCTTTATGATTTATTTTTTGTGATAAACAATACCTTATCTTTAAATTGTGTTATCATAAATATAGCGATAGGAATGTGGTATCTTCACTGATATAATGGGAATCAACACTTTATTTACAGCAGGTAAGATAAAGCCCTACCTACAAATTATCTTATTTATCAACGTTTTTCGCGCTGTGCCTACTCAATAGGTATTTGTAGAACCGGTACGAGTCCCCGGTAACTTTCACGTCATTTAACCAGCGTCGTCGCGTTGATAACACGTTATAATGAATAAATTAGTGGGTTTAACTAGAAATTTTTCTAGCTCCTCTTCATTAAATGCAATCAAGACTGTTACTGTGGTAGGTGGCGGGCTTATGGGCAGTGGAATAGCGCAGGTAAGTTATAATTTAATGTTTCAATAAGTAATCAAGCAAGAGTAGGTCGGTAGACTGTTTATTTTATTTGTTAAAGTTGCTTCCGTTATCCATACAATATTTATAGAGATAACAGACAACATAAATGCTAAATAATTGCAAAATGCTAAATAAGTTATTAGTAATGTAACTTGTAAAAAGAGAAGGTCAAGGAACTCAAGGGGTCAAAGGTTAAAATTGCATTTGAAAACAATGAATTTTAATTTAATACGCTAGACAAAAGTACTGATTATGCAGTGCTAAATGAAAAAGTAATATTGGGTTCTAAATTTATTAAATTCATTAATTTATTTTATTTTATTTCTACATTATAATCAAGTACAAAGTTATTTCTTCACAGGTTTCAGCGCAAGCCGGTCAAAATGTAACGCTAGTAGATCTTAGCCCAGATATATTGCAAAAGAGTCAAAAGTCAATTGAAAATAACTTGAGGAGAGTCGCAAAGAAGATCCACAAGGATGATGCGAGTAAAATTGATAATTATGTCAAGGAATCATTTGATAGAATCAAAGTTTCTACTAAAGTTGAAGATGGCGTGAACTCAGATCTAATTATTGAGGCCATTGTTGAGAAATTGGATATTAAACAGCAATTGTTTAATAAACTCGATGAGGTAATATATCCAATCTATATATATAAAAATAGAAACCGTTTTCCTTGGTCATGGCATCACGCGTGAATGGGTGGACCGATTTCAATAATTTTTTTTTTATTATATTCCTTGAAGTACGAGGATGGTTCTTATGTAGAGAAAACTAAAATATGTACCAAACGGCGAAGCCGGGGCAGACCTCTAGTGTAACATAAAAAAATTGCTATGACATTACTTCTTATTGTATTGCTTATTATTTATTATATGTAGTATTAAACTTGCTGTTATTTATCAGTCAGTTGTACCATGCAAAATATTGATTTAATTACATAGATTATATTAAGAAGGGTACCTTATATTACTGGTCCTACAAGATTAAGTATTGTAATAAATTTTAATTAATTATACAAATAAAAGGAAGAACTTAATGGTCAAATATTTCTGCCGCACTCAACAAAAACAATTATTAATCATGACTTAACCTTTTTATAAGTCTACATAATTTTAAAAATACATTCAATTTAAATTACGAATAAAATTGTATGCAAATTATTCATGTAACTTTTTAGCTAGCTCCGCAGCACACAATTCTGGCTACAAATACATCTTCAATATCCATCAATGAAATTGGTGCTGGAATTAAGAGGAAAGACAGGTGAGATATACTTATAAATAGCTTCAGCACATCCTTGAGTAGCTATATCCAATTTAATTCTAGTTAGAAGTCTATATTCTTTTGCAAATTTGATAATTCAGATGTATTTCCCGGTGTTGTTCACCAAAAAATCTTATTAGTCATATTTTCAACATAAAATATGACATATTCATGCCTAAATCTCTGTCTTCACGATTTAAATCGCCAAACGAATATATTATTTTTCTCCCATCTCCCATTTTTCTCAGCTATATAAAATGCATATGTGCAAAATTAAAAAAAATAATTCTGAGTTCACTTCACAAGTTACTTTCAAATTCACACCATTATAGTGATTAGTAGCAAAAAAGATATTTTTTAGGTTCGGTGGTCTCCATTTCTTCAACCCTGTCCCAGTGATGCGTCTTCTAGAAGTTATTAAAGGAGACCATATTTCTGAAGAGACCTACCAAGCTATGATGGAGTGGGGAAAGTCGGTGGGCAAGACTTGTATCACTTGCAAGGATACTCCCGGCTTTGTGGTCAATAGATTACTGGGTCCATACAGTGCAGAGGCATTGAGGATGTATGAGAGAGGTATATTTGATTTTTATTGTGGTAATATATGGTATAATTTGGTAATGTGCGGTAATAAGTAGTTACAAATGGTAATAAGTGGTTTTATGTGTGTTCCAAACATAGTTTGTCAAGATTCTGCTTTTTCTTCGAAAGCTTACACATAATGTGAATTAATATCTAAGTTATATGGAATTTGGGTATTTAATATATTTTATATTATTTATACGTTATATAAAATTATAATTATTATTATTGCATGGGTGTTACGCTAATTAATATTGTGCATGCTACATTAAGTTTAGGCCTATTTATGTGTGTAAGTATTATATGATTCACTTTCTTTATATTTTAGCTGTATGTATTTTGTGTTAATTAATAGTTTCCTTTATTACGTTACATTAACGTTTAGTATGTGTATATATGTTCGATTTCTATCGAACCGTGTTTTTGTGTAGGGGAACATATTTATATAAGTAATTTTGTATGTCAGTGTGTAAATAGTATTTAGCAATATTTTAATTTTTAATTTATTTCTTTGTCCTATTTTTTGTAGTCCGTAAGGCAGACCGGAAACATTTTTTAGTCTTTCCGGAATCGAACCCAGAATATCCTTTCTAAGCTCACACGCTAACGATTTTACCTAAATAGTGGGACACGAAACCCGCTAAATATAATTCTAACTCTATTTAATAATCTTTTTAGTAGAATCATTTCTGCTTCTGTTTATAAATTGACGAAAATTCTTCCATATACTTATTATTACAACCATAATAAAAAAACGTTAGTTTAGGACCTTAGTGTGGTACTTAATTATTCTAAAGTACTTTTTAAAGAATATGGAGTTATAAACAGTCTATAGTGGAAACAATTTTAAAAAAATATACTGTATATTAAAAATCAAACTGCCAGGATATTGCCGTTCGTCTCAATTATATCTGTTGCTTATTGTGTAATAGTAATACGTGTTTGTCTTGTAAAAAGGTATAATATGTCATCTGTATTCTCTATTCATTTTTCATGGAACATTCCAGGTGACGCTTCCAAAGAGGACATTGATATAGGCATGAAGTTAGGAGCAGGTTATCCCATGGGTCCGTTAGAACTAGCCGACTACACCGGTCTGGATACTAATAAATTCGTTCTCCAGGTCTTGTATGAAAAGACCAAAGATCCAGTGTTCAAACCAATTCCGTTGTTGGACAAAATGGTAGCTGAGGGAAAATTGGGAATCAAAAGTGGGGAGGGATTCTATAAATATAAGAAGTAATCAATTGTTTATTTGTCGAAATTGTATAATGTTAATTTGATTTGATCAAGATATATTTTTCCAAAAATAGTTATAAAAAATGAAATGATTAAAGCTCTTATTTTTGTAAGACTTTTGTATTTTTACTTATTGGATTTTTACAGTTTATAATAAACGTTTTTATAATTATAATTCTTACTTTTATTTATGTACCCAACTATGCAAGTATTCTTTGTCTTTCCTGTTAATTTATAGTATTTTATGTAAATATACTTATTTACATAATCAATAATAAAAAAATACCGACTCCAATTATCACATCATGACGTATTCGATAAAAATAGGTACATCGTTATCATAAGCACCTTACGCATTACTTAATACATAATCGTAGTTTAAATAAATACTAATGTGGAATGAGACTGTAATTGAATAATAATTTAAAAAAATAAACAAGTAGGTACTGAGTAAAGGATCCCAATTAAATACCCAAAGTCCCAAAATATATGTACAGAAAAATATTTTACCTAAAATATTTTTATATTATTGAGCAAATAACCTTACTTGAATTCGCAAAAACATTTTTTAAATAAGCTTTAAATGACACTGTTACTATGTACGGTATTATGTACTTAACTAAGTAGTTACTTACTAACAAGATTTAGTTTTTGTATTTATTTTTGTCCAAAAAAAATGTAAATTCTATTTACATAAATCATGGTATATTGCCTTTTTCCTTTCATGCCTCTGTAGACTGGCTGAGCAGGAAAAATATTTATAGTTATTCCAATCTATACACAGGTGATAATAATCACGTTTTCGGAAATCCCTACTAAAATCATGTGTTTTCCTTTATAATTGTCTTCTAGGGGATGCATCAGCTGAAGACATCGATACAGCCATGAAGTTAGGCGCAGGTTATCCCATGGGCCCCCTGGAACTATCCGATTTCACTGGTTTAGACAATAAAAAAGCTATTCTAGCGGTAATGTTGGAAAAAACTGGCAACCCAGTGTTTGAACCTATACCGTTGTTGAACAAATTCGTTGAAGAGGGCAAACTTGGCAGAAAATCAGGGGAGGGTATATTTAAATATGAATGAATTTAAATCGAATAGTAATGTTAATCGAATTATTTAAATAACGTAATCTCATAGATTTTGATTGTTGATTAAATGATTAGCGCTAGTTTGTGTTTTTTTTAATTACCCTGTTAGATCACTGTGTAGCTATAGGAAATAAGAATATTTGGGTTTCATCCCGATAAGATTAACGAGTATTCTTTCTCTAGAAATTATAAACCTTCGTTAAAATAACGAATCTTACACACGTAAATAAAAATGTGCATACTTAGGTATCTATATCTGTATCGTAGGTACTTAATGCAGCCGATATACCTACGATAATAATGGTCAATACGAGTAATACCTAACTACATCATGAATAATTTTATAATGCATTATAAAAAACGACCATTAATTATTCCTAACAAAAACACACAAATAAGTACTTACCTAATTAATTTAATTTGATTTTTACGACTGCGAAAATTTTAATAAAACCCATAACGAGAATAAAAACATATTAAGAGTTCACAAACACATATTTTTTACATACATGTACATTGAGGATCGTTTCTCTTTTGAGACAGTCGTGTAGAAGTTGAATTACTATTTTATAAGTGAACTTTAATGTATGTTTAATGTTTATACATACATACTGTATAGCCGCTCCCTCTCTACACTAAATCCCTTCAACAACGACGTTATAGGTAACCTCTTCAAGGACGATTTTACGATTTTCATAGTGCCTGAGATAGATTCGCAAAATTGCTTATGTGCAAAGCTGATGTAACTATCGAACCTTATTCAAATCGAAATAAATAACGTACTTGAGGTCTTATAAGTCATATATTATAATTGTAGAAAAAAGTATGATATCAGCTACATTTTTATGAACAACACGTGAATATGAATAATATTGATTATAAAATGCGAATATGGTGTTGTAAATTTGATAAGACGATTGATTTGTGTGAGATAAGATAAATAGTTCTTATTGGGAATCTTTACTTGGTCAGTCTTTACGTTTCATATTGTTAATTTCGCTCGTTCATTGCTTTTGTTTTGTGGCCAAGGTCTGTTGTTTTTAAATCACTTCTGTTGTGCATTGTACTGAAAAAGTGATTGTATAAAAAATCGCTGTAAAAATTGAGTGATTCTCTTTTGTAAGGGATGCACTGGCGAATATTTCTGCTTACATTGTATTTTGTAATATGTTGTTATTTTTAATTAAGTTTGCTTTGTAGTTTGCTATCCATATTAATGTTTCTTTGTAACATAATAGAAAATCGTGTTTTAACGTAGTGTTCAGCGTATTTAAATTTATAAAATGTTGTGTGATTAGTTATTAGTTATTACGGTTATTCTATACTTACCAAATATTGTCAATAAATCTATACTAATATTATAAAGCTGAAGAGTTTGTTTGTTTGTTTGAACGCGCTAATCTCGGGAACTACTGGTCCGATTTGAAAAATTCTTTCGGTGTTAGATAGCTCATTTATCGAGGAAGGTTATAGGGTATATATCATCCCGCTACGACCAACAGGAGTGGAGCCACGGGGGTGAAACCGCGCGGAGCAGCTAGTTTATTGTACCTGCGATGACACAACTTTCGTTATTCATTTACTTACGTATTATATTCGTCATTAATATTTTCCAAATTACAACGGATTCATTGGGATTTCTAACTCGTAACTACCTACCTTGAATGATTCTTTCTGTAGTCTTATTTTACTCTTTTGATTTTTGTCTGTCGCGTGCGTGTTGCACATTTGAATATTTATAGCTTGAAACAAGGCTTGAAATCGTGTTTTTGACACCATTCATTAATGATAACTGCGTCGTTTTTATGCGGGTATTGTAAAGTGATTGTAAAAACCAAACGTCACGCTATATCTTTGTTTTGTTCGTGAAATAACGACTGTATTGTTTTTGGGCGATTCTTTTTGGTGTTTAGCGTGGATTAAAGTATAATTGTTGTTTTAGGTAATCTGCTAAATGAGTGATGTATACCAACGAGCGAAGGAACGGATACCGCCGAGGCGACAGAGGTCTATTTGTCAGGTAATTAACGTACTTTTTTAATAGTTTTTTTTGCATACCTAAGTAACTAGTCACAATATTTCTGGATGGGATTATTATAGGTGTACATTTTTTACTTTAAATAATTAATTTGAGGCAATATTTTGAGGATTAAGATGTCCCATAAAACATAGGTAGGTACATTCATTGTTTTTAACTTTAGGTCGTATAGGAGTAAGAACTTTTTATTTTTTCTTTGTGTTAAATAAATTTGATAAAAACATCCATGTAGGGTCAATAGGAACATAGTTCAGTGTTTTAGGTAGTGTATGTTGTCACTAAAGTTGATCAAAAATCAATTAGACGCATCGGCTTTTTCCTTTGCAATTATTTACCTAATAGGATATTAATTATTACGAACGATCGATGTTATTTTTCAGTTAGTGTTGTCAACAATACAAAAGACAAAAAAAATCCATATATGTATAATTTACCAAATATATTTAAAATCCATATATTTTACCTAAGGTGCATTACAACCTGCGTCCGCGCACCGACGAGATGACGGCCAAACCGCTCATCCCGCCAACAGCATCTGTGGAGCTGCAGAAGTACAGCCAGCAAGTCGCAGGCCACAAGGGAACTGATAGCGATACTAAATATTTGGGTGAGTTTTTATAACATATTAAAATCGAATTCTATTCTAATTAATTTAATTATGACGAACGCGAAGTTGTATCATACTATTTATAAAATACTAGCTTACCGCCCGCGGCTTCGCCCGCTTTGACTTAAACCTAATAAATTACATACTATAACCTTCCCCTTGAATAACTCTATCTATTAAAAAAACCGCATTAAAATCTGTTGCGTAGTTTTTAAGATTTAAGCATGCAAAGAGACATAGGGACAGAGAAAGTGACTTTGTTTTATACTATGTAGTGATAATGTAGTGATGAACATTAAATATAATTTAACAAAATACAAAGGGCTACCTAATACCTTTTCGCTTTTCTGCGATCACACCATAGGATAAGTAAAAAATTATACAGGCTGCTTTGAGGTCATTAATTTTCCAAACTGACGGGTAGGAACTAGGAAGTAGAGATAAGAGATAAGTACATAGGTATATAAATAGATACGAATATGACTGTTTGTCTGAAATGATATCTACCAAGATATATTGTAAAGGACATGGTCAAGAAAACAAACCACTTAATTAATAAGCCTTTAGAAGAATGTTATATTTTCGAGCAGTAGATTATATTTATTTTATTTATGACTAAGTATATAATATTATATACCTTCGCAAATTAGATTGTATCTTAATTCTCTAATTTGCGAAGGTATATAATAATCTTAATTCTAGTTAATCATTAATTACAACTTACGGATCAAAATTATTTTTGAGCCAACAATAGAGATAAATCTTTTATTTGTGTAGCGGAAAGATACGTAATCTACTCAACTGGTTGACTCATAATACTCCAATAAACTTCGGTGTGTGCCGAGCACACGTGTCAGAAGAGAATATTCTTTGGCAAGATTCAAAGATAACAAAATCGTCGCCTTACTCCATGACGTGACAGTACAGTATAGTATACAGGTAAAGTCGCGTGACGGTATTCCGTCACGCGACTTTGAAATTTTACTCTCAACGAGCCTTTTTTAGAAGAACACTTCAAATATACAATTTAGCACCTCTATTATTATCATAAATGCTTTACAGGTCTACTCCAATGCAACGATGGAACAGTCCTCAAACCAATACTCAAGGAATGCCAGCAACGTGAAGTAGACTTCTACAAGACCGTCTTCTCTTCCCTTGACGAGGATCTGGTAGAACTGCGGAAGTATGTGCCGAAGTTCTTCGGAAGTAAGAAGTTTACGTACAATGGCTTCGAGCAGGAGTATATTATCATGGAGGATCTTACAGTTGGCATGCTGGAGTCGTGTATCATGGATGTTAAGATTGGTGAGGTTTCTTGGCAACATTTGAGATTTTTTTTTTGTGGGATATCATTCTCTGATATCTTTATTAGTTTAAAAAAAGTTGTTTTGGTATGCTTTAAAAGAACAACAAAGTTTCTTATTGGTCTGGTAGAAAATGCATTCTGAAACTGTGATCATTTTTTCATATTTTGCCGAATGATTGAGTATGTTTATGTTACTTACAAAAATATGGGATAATGATTCTTACGATGCACGCTCTTTTTTTAAACCTTACATTTAAACCGCAATATTCCACTTCAATAACATCACGTCATAACGTCTTGACAGGCAAGCGTACCTGGGACCCATTCGCGTCCGAAGACAAAATAGCCCGCGAACGCAGCAAATACGCGGCTTGCAAATCTCAGTGGGGTTTCTGTATCCCCGGGTACCGCGTGCGGCGGCTGGACAGCGGCCGCCTGCTGCGGTACGGGAAGGACGCGGGGAAGAGACTGCGCGGGCACATGGTCACCGCCGGTGAGATACACACGTGACACTTGACTCATGACACACAACACTACACTATACATAGATGAGATATAACTAAGAGCCAGCGCGCACGAGCAACTTTGTCTCCGCAACTATTTTGTCTCTCCCACCCATGCATGGTATGAAAGTACCCGCACGTAGCGACGCAACTCCCCATACAATTGATGGGAGAGACAAAATAGTTGCGGAGACAAAGTTGCTTAGGCGCGCTGGCTCTTACGTAGTAACTAGTAAGTAAAACTTAATTTATGCACACAATGCTAAACACAATGCTATGCTACGGCAAGGACGCTATGAATCGCTTTGAAACCACGCGACGCAGCACACGAGACAGGACATTAAAAATTTCTCGATCAAAACATGCGCTACATTATGTTTCTAATGCTATCAACGAAATCCAGTGATAAAAAACAACCTTAGTGAAAATTTTACTATTAAAATTATTTTTCGGTGCCATTTTTTTTTAATTTTATGTCACTGACACGACTAAGACGATTCTATTGATACCGCTAACATAAAAAATACGATAAGCCGTTTAGGTTCAAACTTCTAGACAGACAAAAACATAACCTTCCTTCTGTCGCAGTCTGATAAAAACAACTCCAACGAAACTATTTGTATTTAAAATATTATTACAATTTTAGCTATAAAAAACTACCTCAACGGTCTCGGGGCCCGTCTATGCCGTGCGCTGATCCTGCAATTCCTTTCGTCTCTATGGGCGCTTCAGAAATGGGCCGCGAGACAAACGGCCGTGAAGTTATATTCAGCTTCCTTGTTGCTGGCGTATGATGCTGCTAAACTCAGGGAGTGCTGTGGGGATGTGGCTACCGGGTAAGGGTGCTTTTCCACCTACAATGTGCGAGGAATGTGGTTGTAAATAACTAAACTAAACGCAATCAAACTTAATGAAATGTTAGTGTGTTTAGAAATTAAACATTTTAACAGATTTTAATCTCTATAAATAAATTGCGTTTGAAATCTTTAATTTCTAAATGTACTAGCGTAAAATCAAACACTAGAAAATAGTAAGTGTTTAGAATGGTTGCGTTTGAAAGTTGTGTGTTGTTTGATTAAGTATGGAACTGATTACGTGTAAAATTACGACGAATTAAAAATTTGAAAAAAATTGTAAACTTATGAAGGTAGTCAATGAGAAGAAATTGTATGTAATGTCAAAAATGACGAAAAAATTCCCCAGACCATATTTGTTATTTTTAATAAAAAAGATTTCCCATTATATTCTATACTAGCTTCCGCCCACGACTTTGTACGTGCATCCCCGTTTTTCCCCGTTCCCGCAAGAATTTCGGGAAATCCTTTCTTAGGGGACGCCTACGTTATGACATCTACCTGCATGCCAAATTTCAGCCCGATACGTCCAGTGGTTTGGGCTGTGCGTTGATAGATCACTATATCAGTCACCTTTGAGTTTTATATATGTATATAGATTTCATAAGAAAATACGGAGAATTTATTAAAACATCAAAGAACCACTTGAGTGGCAATTTATTAGCCAACAATATTTATTATTACTTGATAAACAGGAGTAATATACATGTTGATAATAGGGGATTAGATGAAAATACACCTTCCGTATATAACTACTGCAACACCTTTATAGCTGATTTTAATATTTTTATTTATTTTACAATTTTGCTCCTATTTAGATAAATTTTATGTATAGTCTACATAATACATTCTTTTGTATTATAAAACAATGTATTGTGTATCATTACATAGTATAAAACAAAAAAAAATTGATGCTGTTTTTTTAAATAGATACAGTGATTCAAGAGAAAGGTTTTAGTATATAATTTAATAGGTTTTAGACAAAGCGGGCGAAGCCGCGGGCGGAAAGCTAGTGTATTATAAAACAAGTAAGAACGAAGTTTAGGCGTACCTTTACACAGAGACATAACATCCTATCGAAAATTTATTTCCAAAAAATATTTGTACAGCTAAACTAAGGCAATGTTGAAAAACTATATTCCAGATCGAGAATAAAATGCCGCCCATCAGAACCGATAGGGCGCCGCAAATCCATCCATTCAATAAGCCCCGTAGCAGGTTCCAACTTCAGCGGACAGATCTCATCCAAGGGCCCCGTTTACAAGAAACTAAGCTCTGTTCCCCTAAGCCCCATGAACAGCAGAACCACCTTCTCACCCCCACCGCCCATAACCTCACCCTGGACGGAAGCCCTGGACAAACTGAACCATAACCACTCCTTCGAGAACAACTATGAAGATAAATTGTGTAAAATAAAGATGAATTATCGAGCTCAATTGGACCAATTATCTCAAGAGACGCCAGCGCCTAATCCGTGGGGAACGGTCAAAGTGATTGACTTTGCTCATGCGTTCTTTAATGAAGAGGAAAAATCAGTGGATTACAATTTTAAAGAAGGTTTGGATAACTTTGTTAGTATATTTGAAAATCTGTTGAGAGAAACGGACGATCAGGTTTTTTGATTGTTCATTTGTTGCTGAAGTATTATTATTTAAGTGTTATGAATTGTTAGTTTTTGATAGAAATGTATTAAAGAATACAAAATTAAAGTTAATTTCTATAGTTTTATTTATGTTTGTCAATAGTTAAACATGTAATCCATATGTAATTGCTTTTCATTTCAAATAAGTTTTAAGTATTTTTCCTAAATTTTGAGAAACAAATATATCTTATTCAAAACTACATACATATCTTAAAAATGGTAAAATATCGAAAAATGTAACAAGTTATGTTGTAAATAATAGATATAGTGTGTATTATTAGTAATATAATGTGGAAATTATCCATTGGTCATCCTTAAAATGATATTTTGTTAGAAGTTTCATTGTTGGTACTAACTTGTAGTATTTAAGCAAAATTTTATATTAGAGAAGTAACATTTTAAATTATTATTATAGAAGCTCAAATGTGTAAAATGATTATATTATTATAGTTGTATATTAGATCATAGCATAGTTTATTTTTATAATACTTTGGGACTTGACAGGTGTCAACAGCAAAGTTGACATCAGCTGTTAGATTTTAAAATATAAAATTATTTAAAACTAATTGTATATAGTGCTTAAATAGAAAATATTATTAATTATTAACCATTACATTGATGTACAAGTGAAAATTATTGTGAAACACACCTTCTATGGGATCTACGCAACGTTTAACTTTTTAACGCGGAGGTCAACGTGTCAACGGTTATCCCAATTCAAATATCTTCGATAAACCAGGGGAGTACTAGTTTTATAATTTCATATTTAATTATAAACAACACCTATATTCATTTGTATTACCAACACCGCTCATATTTAATGAGCTACGTCACAATAAATACATTGGCACAAAAGTTACCGTCTCACTTTGCTTGACAAGTTGGAAGCAATTTAGAAGACAAAAACTTATCGCCCCAGACAATATTATTCTTTACTCTTTACTACATCATACCGTTAATCACTTATCAACATTCAGTACTACCATAATAGTATTCAAAATATATAATTATCTCATACATTTTCTTTCATCTGTTTCAGCAACTACAAAATACAATATGCTGACCCGCAAGGCAGTAGCTAAGGACATGAAGAATAAATTAAAAGCTGCACTCCATGATTTGAAAACTTCACAATCTTTATGTGAAAAACTCATACAAGAGCGGGATGAAAGTGAATTAGAGATTCAAGAAATAATTAAAAAGAACTCTCTTCTAAAGGCCGAGCTGGCAGAACTACACATGAAATACATTTATAGTGAAGACAAGTGCAAAGCCCTCCAAGACATTGTGGACAGCTTCCAGCAGTGCTCTAGTGACCATGAGATGGCTCTTAGCCGTATCGCTAAGTTGGAATGTAGCCTAATGGAAGTGCAAGAGGACAATCCCAAGCGGCAATGCAACACACCAAGTAGTCTTCATGATGAATTAGTTGAATGTGGACAGTTAAGTGGCTCTGTAAACTTTAAAAAAATCAATTTCTCTTCACATAAGAAGTTGAAAAAATACCTTAGATTAAGTAAGTTTATCAAGCGTACCCAATCAATTGTTAGAAAGAGTTCTTTTAAAAATGTAGTTCAATTAGAGAAAGTCAATAAAAATCTGGTTCAAGAGTTAGACAAATATCATAGGGATCTAGAATATTATAAAATCTTGTATGATGTAGAAACAAATGAATTAAAGGAGAAGATAGACTCTTTAAGTCAAATGTTAAATGATGTCAACCAGAAGTATTCTGCTGCCCAAATGCAAATAAACGAGCATATACAACAGGCAGATGACTTAATTAAGTTGAGTAATGAAAATATGGATCGCTTTGAGTCGCTGACCAATAAATATGTATGTCAGTGTTCAAAAAGTGACAATGAGCAAACGTCGCCCCATAAGCTTGACTGCACAGACATACATAGTGTTAAACCCGTGACAACAATTTCAACTAGTAAAACTAAACACCTTTCCGAGCAGGAAATTATTGTGTTGTCAGATAGTATTGGTCAGGGTTTTGGCGCTATGCTCAACAATTTAGGGCTTAAAGTCACTAATATTTGCACTCCTAACAGTTCATTTAATTATATAATCAAATCACTTGATCATTTTAGCTTTAATAAGAATAATATTGTAATTATACTATATGGAGATAGTTTAAATATAAAAAATAAGGATATTGATGTAGGATTTCAAAAAATGTTGGAAATTAGTAGTCAGACTAAATGTAAATTTATGTTGTGTACATTGCCGTACCTACCTGGTTTGACACAAGAACAAAATAGATTAATTCATAATATGAATTTAAAATTGTATAATGTAACAAATCATCATCGTGATGCATTTCTTTACTTTGACATTAATTTGTGTATTAAATCTTTTACTTTGACAAAGAATACAGTGTATCTGCCATCTAGATATAAGCGAGAACTTGCTATGTTAATAGCATATAATATTAACCAGTCTGGTACATGTTTGTTATCAGACCCTGGATCTACTATAATTTTATGTAGTAGTAATAATAATTATATACACCAACCTTGTGTTGACAGAAAATCTAGCCCTAAGCTAGATTTAAACTAGTATATAAGACAACAGCTAAGCAGACTTTTTCTATTGTACATCAAAACATTCAAGGCTTGGCTAGCAAATTATTAGAAATAGAATTATTTTTAAATCATAATAGAATTAAGGTTTTTTGTGTAACAGAACATTGGCTTAAACAATGTCAGTTGGTAATAAATATTGATAATTATACATTAAAAAGTATATACTTCAGGACATATGCTATTCATGGAGGTTCTCTTATTTTTGTACACAATAGTGTAAAATGTAAAGAACGAACTGACATTGTTAGTCTTTCTGTAGAACGGACCATTGAACTGTCCTGTGTTGAACTGGAGCGTTACATTATTGTTTGCGTTTATAGACCCCCTTCCAGTGACTATAATATGTTTGAGACAGTCATGGAAGAAATATTAAAGCGTTTAAGTAGGAGTAAAAAAAAGGTTATAGTATGTGGTGATTTTAATATTGATATACTTTTACAAACACAAACGGCTACACGAATTGTTAATTTGTTTCAGTCATTTAATCTGTATAAACTTTTTAATGAACCCACACGAATTACACCTACTTCTGCAACCTGTATTGATAATATATACTGCGACTGCTTCTGTTTAGAGAAAAATATTCTCAATACACTCACTTCGGATCACTGTGGCCAGAAAGTAGTTTTTGAATGGGATTGCTTACCTGAATTTAAAAGAATTAATGTTAGGCCTATAAGTAAAAAAGGCATTAATAAATTTAGAGATAATATTAATAAAAACCTGCCCGTACTGAATGATCAATCCTGTAATAATAATCCTTGTGAAATGTTTAAAAATCTTTTCAATTTAGTTCATAATGAATTTGAAAAAATATTTAAAGTTAAATCTTTAAATATTACCAAGGATTTACCATTTAGTAAATGGGCGACACCTAGCATACATAGGTGTAGGATCGTTCTTTATGAGTTATATGGTATGAAGCAATATAATAAAGACCCATCTTTTCTTAGTTATGTTACGTGCTGGCCACGGACAATTCGCTATAGCGAAAATTCGCGCGGCGCGACCGGCGGCGCGTCTTGCGAATGAATCAAATGTATGGAAATGTACTGGGCATGCCACGCGCGGCGGCGACCAGCGAGACGACCGGCGAATTTCCCCGAGCGAATCGCGCGGCACGACTAGCGATCGAAACAAATGTATGAGTTATTACGGCGCAGGCCACGGAGTCGAGCGGCAGACGCGGCGACTAGTGCCGGAGCGAACTTAATTTAAAATAGTTTATTTTTTTTTTCGCGAAAATGGAGACGGAAGCTTTTATTGCAGAAATTCTAGATAGACCAGCTATTTGGAAGTCTAGCCACCCGCAACATAAGTTTAAAAATGTTGTGAAAAAAATCTGGGTGCTGCCTATATTTTTCATATTTTTGGTGGAATTCTCCGTCTGTAACACGATTTCTATTTAATTCGTGTACTCCACTATATCTTCCAAACATTAAATCTTGAGCAAAAAAGCTGCTACTCTCCAAACTAACGTCGAGCTAACTTTGATAAAGCCATCTCGTCTCCTCGTCTACAATGGTCGCGGCGGCGAACGCAACTGCCCGTGGCGTGCTTTCCGCGCCGCGCGAATTGCCGCGCCGCCCGACGCGCCGTCGGTCGCGCCGCCGGTTCCCGTGGCCAAGGTGTTAGAAATTACTCAAAAACTTTTAAAATTGTTTGTTTTACTGCGAAGCGATTGTATATCAGAGATAAAATACGCGAATCGGATAATAAAGTTAAAACAGTTTGGTCTATTATTAATGGTGAAATGGGTAAAAGCAAATCAAGTAATACTATAAAACTTGTAAATAATGACAGGGTTATTGACAAAAGTGCTGATGTTGCGCTTGCTTTTGAAGAATTCTTCAGTAGTGTCCCTGTTACTATTACTAATAGTTTAAATTCGTCTTCAGCACTTGCAGAAACCTTTTTGAGGGACCATGTTGCGGGGTGCAGTACATTATTTGAATTACGACACGTAACTTCTAGTGATATTGTTACTGCCTTTAAGACGCTTAATCTAAAAAATACTTGTGATCTTTGGGGAATGTCCGTAAATTTAGTTAATAATATCATAGAAAATATTGCGAAAAATTTAGCTTTTATATTTAATAAGTGTTGTGACTATGGTACATTTCCTAATTTACTAAAGCTTAGTAAAGTTATACCTCTATTTAAGAAGGGCGATCAAGAAGACTGTAACAATTATAGACCTATCTCTATTTTACCAACATTAAGTAAGGTATTCGAGAAGTTAATATTAAACCAACTGAGTAGTCATTTTGCATCTAATGATTTACTGCACACCAAACAGTTTGGTTTCACAAAGGGGCGCTCAACCACAGATGCTGGGGTTGCACTTCTAACACATATATATAAAGCATGGGAAAACTCAAAAAATGCTCTGGGGATATTTTGTGACCTCTCCAAGGCATTTGACTGCGTTGAACATTGTACTTTGTTACGTAAACTTAATCACTATGGAATTAAAGGAAAAGCACAGAACCTCATAGCGTCATACCTGCATGATAGGATACAGACTGTAGTTGTTAATGGAGAACGTTCTAGCGGTGCGTCAATTAACATTGGTGTTCCACAGGGGTCAATTTTAGGTCCCTTCTTGTTCTTGGTATATATCAATGATCTTCCCTATTATTTGCAGGATAGGTGTGAAATAGTTCTGTTTGCAGATGATACCTCATTAATTTTTAATGTGGATAGGCATGACCCAAATGTTGACGAAGTGAACAGTGCTCTTTTACACATATCTGAATGGTTTAATGCCAATAATTTATTATTAAATGCCAAAAAAACCACTTGTGTTGAATTTTTACTTCCTAACGTAAAAAAGTTGAACAGAGATATTACCTTGAACGGGGAGGTATTGCATCCTACTGAGTCTACTGTATTTCTAGGGTTAACATTGGACGAGAAACTACAGTGGGGAGCCCATGTCAACACCGCTGCAGGTAAGCTCAGTTCAGCTGCATATGCAGTCCGAAAAATAAGGCAACTCACCGATGAAGATACGGCTAGACTGGTTTATTTCAGCTACTTTCATAGCATTATGTCCTATGGAATTCTACTGTGGGGCAGGGCTGCAGATATAGAAACTATATTTATCTTACAGAAAAGAGCCATTCGCTCTATATATAATTTACGTGCTCGGGATTCACTAAGAGATCATTTTAAGAATACTGGTATCCTTACTGTACCATCACAGTATATATTTAATAATATTTTGCATGTACACAAAAGCTCCGACTTACACACAAGAGTAGGAGATAGACACGATTATGGCACAAGGAACAGGAATAGAATTGAAATGCCATTTTTCCGATTAGCTAAAGTTAAAAATTCATTTATGGGTCAAGGTATACGCTTTTACAATAGAATTCCTCACAATATTAAAGAGTTTAGTAGTTCTAAATTTAAAACTTATATAAAAAATGTATTAGTTCAGAGAGCGTACTACAATATTCAGGAATATATGGACGATAAAAACCCATGGAGGGTTGTCGCGTAAAACCACAAGACAGTTCATTGGCATATTATGATATATTATGTAGTTAGATATAAGTTTCATATATTGTAATATTTACATGATTTTAAAAGAGCAACTATGGAGTTTCTTGCCGATTCTTCTCCATAGATCACTGCTTTCCGAATCGGTGGTAAATGTTAAAATAATTATGTAATGACGATTCGAAAGTGCTACTAAATAGTAGTCTAATTGAATAAATGAATGTTTGAGTTTGAGTTTGAGTTTGAATAAAATGTACTTAAAGGTAAAATGAAATACAGATATCGCTTTCGCATTATAAATATTTTATTTCAAAATCAGCCAAAATTATTCTCCCAAATAAAATGATTCTATAAACTTAAATATACAGTCTAGTACGAAAACGTGGTTTATTTGCTCTAAATGGTAAGTGCTAGTAACAATTGTTTTTTCATATAATACATATTATAATTTTAGATATTTTTATAATCACAATAATTACATAAATATAATAAATTACTGCCAGCAGCAATGTAACCTGCGAGTATGAGGACATTATATATAATACTAGATATATTTTAAATATTATAGTACAAATTTAAAACGTTTTTTGACTGCTCATATTTTTGTGCACCAAAAGAAATTAAAAAATCTTGAAGAGTTTTAGTGGTCATTACTATGTTAGCCTCAAATATAAGTTTCCTAAGTTAATAGGTTTTAATTCTTTGCCATACACATATTGCTACAGAACTATTTAATTGTATTTCAATCAGACAAAATTAACGATAAAAATTGAACTAATGCAAACTATTTCAAACATTAACAACAAAAAAGCAAAATAAAAATTGCACAGAATTGTGATTTAATTCGAAAATTCTTTATATTTTGGTCAAAAAACTGTACAAAATCGTTGCTACAATATTAAATTAACACCACTTAGAGCACAATACTCGATGTAGACGACATACAATGTTGAATAATAGACAATTTTATAACAGAAGTATCAAAACTTCTACAGAAATACCCACGAGGTATTCCAAATCAACATCAGAGTGAATATTAGGCCGGCGACACGCGAGCGACGACAACAAAACTCTTCGTCGCGTCGCGTCTCGCGCACATTGTACATAATCACACCGACCACAGAAAATAAAGCATTAATCTATGCATTACAATATACAACGGAAAAATATAGAAACCGTACAAACTAGCACAAAGCACCTCAACTAAGGTCATAACCGGAGTATTTATTTATATTTATTAATATTTATATATTTTTTTGATAATTTTTTTTTTCATTAATTATATTTAATTACGAAAACAAACACACAAATGGCATTATATAACATTTTAAACTTAATTTAGTTATATATCACATTCATTAGGTGCCCCGCCTCGCTGTAATTTTACAAATAAAATCGAGCGAGTGTCTCCCCCCCACTTTTTCCTTTCCCACCAATTAGTACAAGCAACTAAGAATACGAAAAATGGGGATACGCCCCGGGTCGCGCAGGAGTTTTTCAAAGTATTTATAATTCTGAAAATTATTGTACAATATAGAATATAATTATTTGCAAGCAGGGCTTATTATAGTCTCCAAACGTACAAACACATTGCAACCCGCACTGAAACATGTTTTGTCATTAATCTTTATTTGTTTTAGGATATTTTTAATAAACTTTAATATTAAACAAATTATAACTGGGCTTATAAATCTTCAAACACTGAGTTCTTTAGTTAACATGTTTTAAGTGTGGTTACAGCATATTTGGATCATAGTAACATAGCTACACTTCACCAACAAATTAGAGATATGGATAAAACCACGTGATATTTTACAACATTCGTCAACAAAATAACCAATGTTTAAACAGCAGTCACTAACATGTCATTAACGGCAAGCATGCTACATCAATATTTAAACATCGTTTATTTCACTCAAAAATTGGTTTAAAATACCCAAATCAAAATCAATTGGTGAATTGAACAATTCCGAGTCAACCTTATCATTAGGCAACAGTGTATACATGTAGTCGGAAAAACTCCCCAGTGACGTTACAGCTAATATAAACAAACAATGGATATATGTATAGTTAGTAACCGTTAGCAATAAGACACTTCACGTTATGACATATCCGTCCATACATACGAGTGCGGTTGTACACTGGTTTTGAAGGGGGAAAGTGTAAAAAAAATCTTAAAATTCCAAACACAAAAAAAAATTTTGATACAATTAAATCAATCATTAAATTAGTCAAAAGATACATACATTTCGTTCCAAAACTCATCTCGACAGGCACTTGAAAAGAAATTTGAAGGACGTAACCACCTCACAGCGGTGGTTTTACACTGAGTGGGTCTGCACTATCACTAACACTATCACTACACAACCGCACTGCACACTTTATTATCACTCATATCTTGGGCAGCTTCGGCGCGCTTACGAGCGGGTTCGCGCGCTGCAGGTACAGGTGGGCTCCCGCCTGGAATTATATATGTTTTATTTATTAATAAAATAAATTAGATACAATAATAAAATAAAGGAAATAAATGAATTTGAATAATAAATTATACTTCACGATGCTGCTACGTAACTGGTCGTGTTTTTTGAAATAATCACATTCAAAAACCAATAAAAGTGCAACTAGTGAATTGTGTGTTTCTTCCAAATGCTAAATTATACAAAATTAATATTTGAATCAAAAATGATGAAAAGTATCGATCCTGCGTCTATTTGTGACGTTACTGCAACTGTTGTTAAATCAAAGGAATCATGATAATCAATTAATCAAAGTTAAGAATTTAAATTTAATATTAAAGTCAGGCTGATGTCATCATGATTTAAAAATGATGATGAGGATGACATTACCTCAATTGAAATGTCAAGTCCTGTTCTTCAAGAGAAATAATATTATAACCAAAGCAAGTTTTTTTTATTATTATTTCAGCTTAATTACAATAAAAAACTCAACCCACCTTATAATCATACGCACACCCGTGCACCTCTGCATATCTATGCGGCGCACAAAATTCGACTCCACACCTACACGTGTGCACCGTCGCTATACTCAACCGCTTCTTGCAGAACGCGCACCGAATCTTTATCTTCTTCTTCTCCTCCTTCTGTTCCCGCTGTTCCTTCTGTTCTTTCTGTTCACGCTGTTCTCTCTGTTCCTTCTGTTCCAGTTCCGTGATCTTGTCTATGCGCCGCTGTCGTCGCTCGCTGCCGACTTCCTTGTTCCGTGGGGGTTGTGAGGGCTGTGTGGGTTGTGGGGGTTGGATAGTTGGGGGTTGGTCGGTATCCAGGCGCTCGTCGCTCAGGTGTAAGTGTTCGCGGTTACGGTGTCGGCTTAGGGCTGGCAGGATTCTGGAATTTGTGATTTTTTTGATAGAAATATGTGTTATGACGTTATGGAAATCACGCAGTTCAAACAACCGAAAAAGCAGGCAGTTTATTTTATATTTAAAGGCTGATCAAACTAGTTGAATTTAATAAAAATCAATGTATGTTTTGTGTTTTACCTAATTACCAGTTACAAATACATTTTCTAATATGATTTACTTCTATTTAACTTTAAATAATGAACATGCTATAAAAAAATGTAACTATAAAAAATAAGAAGAAATTATACAAAGTACTAGTCGTCATCTTAAAAAAAAATCACTTTCACTTGATCCTACCCACCTATTTCTCTTCAAATGCTCCAAATCCGACGTGGACGAAGAGAAGAGCGCATCAGACAGCGGGGGCGAAGCCCTGGCCGCGTGGCGGGCGCTCCGCACGTGCAACGCTGACGACGAACCCACAGCCCCTGGGGCCAGACTACCGGCCAGTCCACCGGCCAGTGAGCCAGTCAGTCCTCCAGCTAACGAGCCAGTCAGTCCTCCGGCTAATGAGCCAGCAAGACTTCCACCGGCCAGTTGGGAACTAGAGCCAAAGCCTCGGCCTCGCCAGCCACTCTCGCCAACTACTAGCGGACCTGGAATGTTAAATTATGTTGATAAGTAGAAGTCTTTGAAATTTATTAGAATTGATGAAACTTGCACCTAAAAATGAAGCATATACAACACAACTCAAAATAAATCAAATACATAAATAACAACATTATGTGAATGTTTAAAGGGGTTTGAAACTTTTTGTATGGACGCTGGCATATCGACCATTTTGATTTTTTTTCAAAATCGCGGTGCACGATTAAAGTGGTATGTATGGATAGAGGACACATAGACGAACAAAAAATGTCTCATAACATAGTACCCTAAAGCGTCACATTACCGAGATATTTGGAGGTAAATATTCACTTATGAGTACGACAAACACTAAAAATAGACATAATACGTGTCTATATGCATAATATTATCTCCAAATAATCACTCCCAGGTAGATTATTATTATTACAGGAAGAAAGTAGGTATTCATTACATTACTTACATTTTTATGTAATGTATGTATGTTTTTATGTAATGAATCTATCTACTTTCTTCCAATAAACCGTTATTTACCTCCAAATATCTCGGTAATGTGACGCTTTAGGGTACTATGTTATTAGACATTTTTTGTTTGTCTATGTATCCTCTATCCATACATACCACTTTAATCGTGCGCCGCGATTTTGAAAAAAAATCAAAATGGCGGCGGGTTTGATATACCAGAAAGTTTCAATGCCCTTTATTCAAACATAGTATAAAATATAGACAATCTCGTGTTTTAGTCAAATGCCATAGTATTCAGTTAAATATTTCTACAAACTGTTAAAACCAATAAAGGTTTTAAATATAAAGCCGGCCACCGACGACAATATTCAAAACACACACAACAAACTCTAACTAAGCTATTTTACCAGTAATGTTATTGAAAATGAATACAATGATTTTAGTGGCATATCAATCTTATATTTTTGTGTATTGTGTTGAAATGTAATGGATTCTTGTTACTCCTAAATAAAGATTTTAATTATTATAGTTTTAAGTATTTATTATAGTTCCCGTGGGATTTCCGGCCCATAAAATCTATCCTATGTGTCAATTTAAGTCCCCATTTAATCGGTTCAGTAGTATTTGCGTGAAAGAGTAACAAACATACAAATACACATTCATCCTCACAAACTTTGGCATCTATACATATAATAAATCTGTAGAAGATTCAATTCTGTACATTGAAAATATTGAAAAAATAAATAGCAGGGGGTGTTACTGGATTGATGCCAAACCCAAATATGTGAATATAAAAATTTTTGTCTGTCTGTCTGTATGTGAAGACATCACGTGAAAACTAACGGTTCGATTTCGATGAAACTTGGTATAATTATACCTTATTATCCTGGGCATAAAATAGGATACTTTTTATCCCAGAAAAATACGTAGAAAAAAATCTTAATTTTTCCGCGCGGACGGAGTCGCGGGCGGAAGCTAGTTTATAATATTATAGTAGGATTAATACAAACTAGATTTCCGCCCGCGGCTTCGCCCGCGTTTGCAAAGAAAAACCCGCATAGTTCCCGTTCCCGTGGGATTTCAGGGATAAAAAATATCCTATGTGTTATAATCCAAGTTACCCTCTATATGTGTGCTAAATTTCATTGTAATCGGTTCAGTAGTTTTTACGTGAAAGAGTAACAAACATCCATACATCCATACAAACTTTCGCATTTATAATATGAGTAGGATAAAGCTGTGCACTCACCCGCGTCAGCGCGCAAGGCGAGGTGCGTGTCGCGCTCGGGCGGCTCGCCCGCGCCGCTGTTGCGCTTCACCAGTATCGGGCCCGACAGCGCGTCCGATAGCTTCAGCCTGTACAATCATTATAATTGTGTGTTTATTTCCATTATGAAACTTGGATTATAATGTACACTCAATAATAATAATAAATCACATGGTGCAATGATTAAGAGCTAGCGCGCAAGAGCAAATTTTGTCTCCGCAACTACATATTTTGTCTCTCCCATCAACTGTATGGGGAGTTGCGTCGCTACGTGCGCGCACATTCTTACTAGCCCATACAGTTGATGGGAGAGACTAAATGATTGTGAAAACAAAAGTTGCTCTTGCGCGCTAGCTGTAATGGTCACTTTTAAACTCGTATTCATGGTAAATACAAACATACACATAGTAAATTATCCAATCTAATTTAAATTTTATAACTGTACTTGTTTAAATGTACTTAGAGCTATAATTACATAATGCTAGAAAATCTACACTAAAATATTATTTTTGTAAACTATGCAACATTTGGTATTAAAATACATCAAACTCATTATAATACGCTGTTAATTGTTAGATGGACTGGTCAAAATGTCTGAGTTTGAATAAACATTATTAAACACACCTGTCATCCGCATCAGGCAAATCGGGCTCCGAACCCGCACTGGGCGGGAGCAAAGCGTATCTCTCTCCCAACGAGCACTCCAACCCTCTCGCGCACTCGAGGCCTCGCGAGTACTCGAGGCCTCGGGAGTACTCAAGGCCTCGTGAGTACTCGAGGCCTCGTGAGTACTCTAAACCTCGTGAGTACTCGAGTCCGTGAGAATAGGGGTACGAGTCCTCGGCCGGGCTGAACGCGCGGTACTCGGTATCGTCTAGTAAACTAGGGACGGATAAAATTTCTTCGCTTCTAGTCTTTTGTATATCTCGTTTGCCTGCAAAAAAAATCATTAAAATTGTACATAATTTTTCAATAAAAAATCTTTCTGTGTCAAAATACCATGTACATTACATACATATTACATGTTATCTTCTGATTGTAAATTATAAAAGTAACATGAAGTATTTTATCAAAAATATTTTGAGATCATAATGTCATAGAAAATGAAGTCAGTATCTCTTTCCCTATGTATGCTTAAATCTTTAAAACTACGCAACATATATTGATGCGGTTTTTAATAGATGGAGTGATTCAAGAGGAAGATTTTAATATATAACTTATTAGGTTTTTGATAAAGCAGACGAAGCCGCGGGCGGAAAGCTAGTATTATATAAAAACAAGCTACCTTTGAATGTTAAAGAAGGGTCTTTAAAACAATTAAGTGTTACTAAAGAGAACCATTCACAATGTCTAGTAAAAGTAAGGTATGTTAATTATATCAAATTAAAATCAAGTCATGCAAAACATGTGGGCAATATTCTTATCCAACGCTTGAATATTTTGACATGCTGATGATATATAAAAAAATAATGAATAAACAATTGGAAAACTTCATAAGACTTAGGCTGGTTTCAGAGCTTGACCGACCGTCAGTGCGTACCGTCGGTCCGGACGATACGCATCAACAATTGTATGACTTAACACTAATGCGCATGACAATACGCGTGCGTATGGTCGGTCTAGCTATGAACGGTTTTATGAATTTCCATACATATGACAAGCGCGACTGACGTACACACTGTTGGTCGGTCTAGCTCTGCAACCAGCCTTAAGGGGGCTTAGGCGGTCAGCGAAAATTCAGCTATTCGGGCCTGAGGTAAGGGTAAATCTAAAACAGTCACCAAATCGAGAAGGTAAATACCTATGTATTTGTGATTTTATACGAATTATTATCGTAAAATACGGTTGAAATGAGCATTTATATGTTTAGAGGTAACTTCAGGAATTTTTTTTTATCAAGCAAAATTTTTCCAATCGTGTTTTGGAAACAGTCATCCAATCACACATACGTTCTGTAATACATATTAGAAATTTCAGTGCGAAAATACTTCAATATTTTCAATTATAGCTCATAGATAACAGTCCATTTTGCCGTTTTCACCTACTAAGGGCCCTTAAGTATAATATATTGAATAGAATGTTGTTTACAAATTTTATTTAAGGGAAATTTTTTGAAAATAAAAATAACAAATATATGACCTTGAATCTTTAACTATCTATATGCCAATAAAAATCGATTTAGCGGTTTCACCTTGTAAACCTGACAAACTTTCACATTTCCTGTATTATTAATTATTATGTAAATATTATAATATGTATATAATATTTACTCATTTTGTAGTTTTTGTACTAGTTGTAGCCATAAAAACTGTAGAACAACTAGCTTTTGCCTGCGGCTTTGCTCGCGTTAAATTTGGGGTTACACGGTTCTTTTTTCTTGATTTATTCCTGATGCCGAGCTGGTGTCATTTGCATGCCTTTTATGGCTCATGTTATATTTTGATGTAATTTTGTTATCTTTGTAATTATTATGCAAATAAAGACTTTTTATTAGAACGCAGAAGAGAACTTTATTTTAACGGTGAAACCACAGGCGAAGCCGGGCGGACAGCTAGTAACACATATAAATATCGTCAAACACTAACCAACAGGCGTCCTAGTGGTGAGTGAGTGCATCCTCTGCCTCAGCTGCATCATCTTCGCCATTGTGACCGCGTTCTCCTGCCCCCCAGTGGCTCCGGGTGCTCCAGGGGCTCCGGGGGCTCCGCTGGTGCTCGGCCCCGGGGCTCTGGAGGCTCCGATGACACACTCGTCCGTGTCGCACTCCACTAGGTGACTGAGGGACGATGAGTCTGTGAAGAAAAGAACAGATAAAAAAAAGTCGTTTTAAATAAAAAATAAAAAAAATAATAATTTCATCCCAACAATGGCAGACATCTTGTATTTGAAAATTAGCATAGCTTCTCTTCATTGTAGTGCTACAACGCGGCAAGAGGAATAGCATGTAGCCATGTTATCCACACTACAAATTTCGCCAAGGTCTTTCTGTAAATATCACAACATACAACGCGTCGTGAGCTCTTGTAGTAGAACCACAACACGCACTGCGCTTTATGGCTTTTCAACTGCGATCACAACGCGTTGTGAGCAATTTTTTCGCTCATCAAGCGTGTTTTGTATTGGACCGTAACAACTATACGGTATACCAACATTGGTATAGTGTCCGACCGAAACTGGTTTCCAGGCCGAAACCGAAACTCACGTGGTCAAGTATGAAATTTCTAAAAATACTGAACTTTGGTGCATTTTACCTATTATTTTGCCTTAATTGGGATTGGTATAACACCACAACCATCACCTGAACCCAACTCACACTCACACTTATTGCTATCGATGGGCGAGTATGTGCCGTCCTTGTTCTCCCGTACGCGCAGCATGTTCACGCGCTCCCCCTCGCGGAACACAACCACCGTCACCTTGCACCCGCTGCCTGAGCTGCTCTCGCATTCGCCGCTACGGAATTACATGTTAATTAGTAGCTAAAAATCAAATTACAAACACTTTATGTAACATTTCACATCTAGCAATCATAGAAAATCTCACTTCCATTGTTTAAGAGATGCTAAAAATAGAAAAACTCTCTAAAAAAGGCAGTTTATTCATATCTTATTAGTAATAACAGTCATGTGAACAACAATTAGTAAATAAACAACATATTAAAACCGGAAAAAATAAAACAGAATGTAACCTAGATGTGACTTGATAAAATCAGTTTTTACTTAAATTATCAACAGAAGGTTGGTGCCCCTGCTGTATTGTGATGACGTCAAACGTCAAAAAAAATATTTTTAATATCAGTAATAAAAAAACTACCTTTTAGAAGCAAGCAGCCGCTCAATATCATGCCAGGGCTCGGGCGGCGGCAGGCGTCGCGTGGCCACCGGCCCACCACGCAGCCCGAGCACCAGGCGGAGCTTCGCCCCATCGCACACGGACTGCTCGCGGAGGGAACGCGCGTCTTCCAGCTCGCGGAGGTTGTACACTAGGTGCTGTTGCGCTACTGGGATACCTGGATCGTAAAATCACAAAAGTATGAATATCTAACCCATTGAGCCCCAAGCGGCCCAATCGGTCCCAGACACAATAGATTTTCTATTGTGTCTGTGGTTCCGGGGCCTGAGTTAATAATAGATATATGTAACTCTTTCATGAAAATAATAAGGAAACAATGTAGAATGGGATATAAATGTAGGTTGGAAAAGCTTTACATATTAAAATGCAGATAAGAAGTTTTTATGAAGCTTAAAATTAATTGAGCTATAACATTGTTATTGCTATTTGCTGCAATAGCAAAATGATAATAAATACAACATCTTTCATTGCAATCATTATTTTTTTAAATGTTTTTAGTGACTGAAATATGTACGTATCCTAAATCATTAATCTTACACCAATTATTATATATAACACATACATACATATTCAATATTCATACAGACTTACCTACATTTGACCAAATACATATTAATGATTTTTTTTTTTTTGTTTGTTTCTTATTATTATTATACAGTAATTTATCCCTACTAAGTATCTATTCATAATTAATTATTCTATCTATTTTATTATATTTATTTATACTTGATTGGAGGCGCAAACTATTCTTCTGGGTATCTGGCAGAATTATCAGCGTTGTGCAGCATGCTGCTACAACAATATGCTGAGCCAGGGCCAATTTGCAGCCAATACGCATACACACACACACTTGTTGTTCTTGTAGTTTAAAAACTTGTTGTATATCATGTTCTATTATAGTTATTTTCTTTATTGTATTATTTGATTTAATATTGTGTATGTTCTGTTTTGGTTGAAATAAATCTTTTTGTATTGTATTATTGTTATTGTATTGAAATTATCATTTCAAAAAAGGTGCTTTCCTTTTTTAGAAGTGAGTTATCCTAGGTACGATTTTAGATAAACTATATTATCTCTATAAAACACAAGTGAAGCCACAGACTTGTATTAGTATAGTACATGGCAGGTGGTCACTAGCTAAACACTATCATATGCACTATATGTCACATGATGATTCACTGAATTTGGAGGAAGGCCAGATGAAATCATCACTTTCACCGCTCCTGACATTGAATTATAAAGAAAACCATGTATTTTCTGTTTCTATGCAAATTTTATAATTTCTGATTAAAGTCAAGATGTACATAAAAATTAATTTATAGATATAGAAGAACAATTAAACAAAAACTAGTATGTTCATTGAGTACAGTCTTTGAGAGAACATGTGATGAAATTTCATTATTTGAGACATAAATCAGGGTATTATCAAACTGTGCATTCAGAACAGTCAATATTTTAGCTAGTGATACACTTTGATAGGAACAATGATTGTGGCTAGTCAACAGCAGGGGCTTCTTCAAAAGGGTTTTTGTTCAAATCATAGGCTTGGTTGGTTAACCAAGCTACCATTTGGCTTATAAATTAATTATTATTATCCTATGAATCATCCTAGACTTTTTGTAGATTTTTTTAATAAAAGAAAACTATTCTGTGTTATTTGTGTGTTTCCTACATATTTAATTATGTACAGAATATTTTAGTATTGATGCTGGTATAATTGAAATTAAAGGTCTATGAATATTTCCTATTTATAATTAAATGCTAGCAATTATGATTGCACATGAAGAGAAGGAAATTATGCAAATTTTATGAATTACATTAACTTTTTGCAAAAATAAATATTATGTCACTAAGGAAGAAGGAAGTTGCAAAAGTAATTAACCAAAAATGTAGATTCAAGGACCTTTTGTTATTGTTTCTGAGTATTATGCATAACAACATTCAAAACATACAATCAAATCTTTTCTCTTTATTATCTGTGATTATTTAGAATAATTATTTTAATTATCTTAAAAAGTTAATGAACATAATAGTAAAGGTAGTTTGTAATTGTGGCTAAATTCCATGAAATATTAGAAACAATCTCACCTAAACTATGAGTGTGATAACTGGATACTTATTAGTTTTTACTGAATAACATATAGATAATAGTAAATTGGACTAATGTTAAGACTTAAGTTATATTTGAGAAAGTTATTTGCACCCATTATAAGTATTTCTTTCTTTACTTTATTAACAATGAAGAAACTGTTTTCTTGTATATCCTTGTAGGAATCTCCAATAGCTATAATCATAACAACTTTATGTTCTACAGACTGTAACAAGCATGATTAGAAAACACATATCAAACTTATGTTATGAAATGTACCTATTAGTCATTGTTTTTAGATTAAAATAATTTTTAATAAGTTCTTATCATGCTACATGTATTAGAATACAATTAATTCATTACAACAAATTCTTTTGTTTACCATATTTAAAAGTTCAAAGTCTGACAATTTTATTGGACTATTTTGAGGATATCTACTGATATACTGACCTTAAATAACAGGGAAATAATTTAGTTCATATCAACAAGTGTTCAAGCTAGACGCAATAAATTTGTATGATTTACGCAGTACAAAAGCCACGACATTCTTTGTCGAGATGACGCGTGATAACAAGAAACAATATATTGTGTAATCACATGAAAAACCCAATACTCACCTTCTACTCTATATATTTTCGACTTTATATCGAAAATAGTGTCGGAAGGTGAGACAGTGATTTCGAACGCTGTCCCAGTGAGGGTTTCCACCAAGACTTCCATGGTCTGTTGGCTGGACACATCTTCCTGGAAGCCCTTCGATGTATTCGATAGTCTTTCAGGGTATCCATGTTGTGACATTTCACACGCGGTACAAACAATTAACTACCTACGCCACATTGCACTTCAAAGAATTTTTATAGCACTTTGATTGTGATAAAATGGTTACACACTTGATGACGAATAAAACTTAATCGTTTTCAAATCTTGAATTATTTCGTTATATGTTTAATTGAATGTTTGGAAGAAGAAAAGTAAGCAGAACAAATAAAAATTTAAAGAAACTGAGACTATTTAGCAACAAAAATAATATTACACACAACGATTGAATGAAGGAAATATTTTTACCAGCCACAGAATATAAAAATTTGATTGATGTAGAAAAACAAATTCCACGTCCAAGATTGTCTATGAACCTGAGTGGGAAAATATAAACCTGTGATTTTAACAAACTTATTTTTCATATCAATTTAATAGATTTTTAATGTATTATTGAATATCAGACATAAGGGGTAAACGTTAAGCAGTATTTCTGTTTCTCTCAGTTTTGAAGAAGTTATACAAGCAAAGCAAAGAAAAATTAATGCACATTTAAAAAGTTTTCAATTTATAAACATTTTTCAATACTGACTGCATGATATGAAATGTATGCACTATATTTGCATTTTAAGAAGTGAAGTACCTAACTTTTGAATCTACTTATAACAGTTAAAATACTTAAAAAAATCGAAATTATATATAAGTAAATTATACAGGGTGTCCCAGAAGTCGACGTCAAGCTGAAATTTTCTGAAAGGTAATGCCACACCAGTTATCAGAAAAATTGAAAAAAAAATTTAAGTCATGTATTTTTGAAGTTATGGATTTTTTTATTTTATTCCAGAAAATGTATACCATGTGACAGTTTTTTCATTCCTGTTGCTACAAATATTTACTTTTTGCCAATTTTTTTTCTCTTACGTCATCTCGAATAGTGCTATATGTAACCTGTGATCCTAAACCCTGTGCCGATCACTCCAACTTGTAGGAAAATGTCATTTTATACCGTACCAAGATTTCAAAATTAATTTTTCGCACTACTTCAACTGATCGTCCTGAAAAAAAAAGTACTACTCCAGTTTGGCAAGTAGCTTTAAAAGTTAGCGCATTTAATAAGGATTCTAACAAGGTATAACACTTATTCCATTATATCTTAGATCAGCCATAAAAAATATTTTTGTTAAACAAAGTCTGTTTTTAACAATTTCTTTGAAATTACAAAAAACGATTCTAGTGTACCAAAAGCGTTCCTAATAACCACAGCATGGTTTAAATAAGATGGAGAGAGACATTCCATAAAGTGTGAGTGAGACAGATAGTGACACTTATGACATACGGACGCAAATAAGTGAACGAGACAGATAAGCATTACAGCCACTTAGTTCGAGAACACCTTAATGAGGAATATCCAGACAGACGGATAGGGTGGGCTGGTACAATCTCGTGGCAGGCCCGATTTAACCCGATTTAAATCTTCTAGATTTTTTTCCTGGGGAGCAGTAAAGGAAAAAGTCTATTCCAAGTCAATTGAAACTGTAGAAGAGCTTAGACAGAGAATAGCGGAAGCAGTAGAATTTGTAAATAATGGAAGATTTGGCCGCCTGATTTCACGATCTTTTTTAAAGCGATGTCGAGCTTGTATTGCAACTGAAGAACGGAAATTTGAACATATTTTTTTAAAAAAAGGAATAAATTTAATCATAAAAAAGAAACTGTCTTTATTTTACTCTAGTTCACTTATTTACATAAGCGTCACTATCTGTCTCACTCACACTTTATGGAATGTCTCTCTCCATCTTATTTAAACCATGCTGTAGTCATTAGGAACGCTTTAGGTACACTAGAATCGTTTTTTGTAATTTCAAAGAAATTGTTAAAACCAGACTTTGTTTAACAAAAATATTTTTTATGGCCGATCTAAGATATAATGGAATAAGTGTTATACCTGGTAAGAATCCTTATTAAATGCGCTAACTTTTAAAGCTACTTGCCAAACTGGAGTAGTACATTTTTTTTTCAGGACGATCAGTTGAAGTAGTGCGAAAAATTAATTTTGAAATCTTGGTACGGTATAAAATGACATTTTCCTACAAGTTGGAGTGATCGGCACAGGGTTTAGGATCACAGGTTACATAAAGCACTATTCGGAATGACGTAAGAGAAAAAAAATTGGCCAAAAGTAAATATTTGTAGCAACAGGAATGAAAAAACTGTCACATGGTATACATTTTCTGGAATAAAATAAAAAAATCCATAACTTCAAAAATACATGCCTTAATTTTTTTTTTTCAATTTTTCTGATAACTGGTGTGGCATTACCTTTCAGAAAATTTCAGCTTGACGTCGACTTCTGGGACACCCTGTATTATTCTACATGTTTTTCTCCAAATTATACAAGCAATGTTGAAAGGTTGAATCATTTTCAATATATTCATATTTAAAATGTTAAGGATGTATTATTGCCTTAGATTATTGCATTAATTATTTTATTAAATTATTCTCTCTAAAATAAATTATAATTTATCAAATATTTTTCAACACATTATTTAATCTATGGTTGACATTAACATCTTTTCGGATACACCTCTACATACAATTTTCGTTGTCTATGCGATTCGAGTCTTTCTTTTCCGTGCTTCTTCGTTTACTGTAGAGGTTATAAAAATGGTGCGTAAAATTTTTAAGTTAAAAGTGGTTGATAAAAGTTAATAATTGTTAAAATGCATTTAAATTGCCACAGTTTTGAAAGAGAGCTATTATTTAATTGTAATTTATCGTAAATGATTGTAGTTGGAATGCACGCGTGGTGGTTGTCATGTCAGGCATGTGGTGTGAAGGTGTAATTTTTGGTTTCAGACACGCAAACGCCGTAACGGAGGACGAGCCAAGCACGGCCGTGGACACGTTAAGGCCGTAAGATGCACCAACTGCGCTCGTTGCGTGCCAAAGGACAAGGCTATCAAAAAGTTTGTGATCAGGAATATCGTTGAAGCTGCCGCTGTGAGAGATATTAACGAAGCCTCCGTTTACACCTGTAAGTGCTTTATGTTATTCAGTTTTAGAACGTCTGATAAGCATTAAATATTTTATTAAGTAAATTTTTGACAAAAATTCTGAATATCTTGACTATCGCAGCTACGAATCGTAACGTTATGGCGATCCATTGCCTGAAATTGATTTTGGAAATTGTATGTGAAAATATTATTTATTTATTGAATTTACCTATTGAATGTAATTGATAGTTTTTTGGAATGCCTGCCTTTTATTTCTTTTTGTATTCGGTTATTTATAATTTTAATTTTAAGAATTATAATCTACATTAGAGGTTGTAAAAGCATACACAATTTTCAACATCTTATCTTGAACCTTTTTAGAATAAACAATGTTCAGATAATGTGAACCAAGTTATTAGTCCCATTTTCCCTTACCCTATGAGAGTGACTACATTACAACCTCATTTTTATCGTTTGATGAATTGTTATATAAAAATTTGAATCACTAGGTATTAGTTTGTGAAAAGAATATTCTTAAGTTATTTTCTCCATAACAACTTTTGAAAAATACAAACAATTTAACATAAAACCATTTTGTTACAGCATTCCAGCTGCCCAAGTTATATGCAAAGTTGCACTACTGCGTGTCGTGCGCAATCCACAGTAAAGTAGTGCGCAACAGGTCCAAGAAGGACAGGCGTATCCGTACTCCACCCAAGAGCAACTTCCCCAGAGACATGCAGCGTCCGCAAAATGTACAGAGGAAGTAATTTAATAAATTTGTAAAAATCCATTGACTTGTTATTTTTACCCCTATTCTACAGAACTTTGTAAGTACGAGATGCTCATTAAAAATTTGTAAGATGGTGACAAATTCAAATCACTACATAGGTAGTATAAAACAGACGCTTTTTCTGTAAACTATGGAACGGATTTTGATGCGGTTTTTTTATACATACGAGTGATTCAATAGGAAGGTTGTGTATAATTTATTAGGTTTGAGACAAAGCGGGCGGTAAGCTAGTTAGAGATATAGAAGTCTTTTACTCCATTTAAATAGTAAACATTTTACTGCTGCAATTAAAAAAATATTTTTTAGAGAGTAAACTTTAATTCCCAATGTCTGAATTGATAAGAAAATTATGTTAAGAAATTATACAATCTACTAAAATAAGGGTCGTAGGTCTTACAATAAAATAAAAATTAATTCAGCTAAAATTTTTTAATTTCAATGTACAGAATTATACAAAACAATGGAGTACCATTTAGTAAAACATGAGAGCATTTTGATATTCATTTTATTATTTTCATTTTTACATAAGGTTCATAACCCTTATAACCTGTGAATCACAAATCAAATTTGAATTTGAATTAGTTAACACATTTTCACTCTGTCTTCTCTATTTTGCAAAAACATCTAGGTATTGCAACAATTTTCTGAGTGGTTACTATAAAAATATCAATTTCTCGAGAGCTATTTATCTTTTTTAAATTTATTGATAGGTATTCCATTTGTCTTGTCTTGAACAGAACCAGGTATTGCAAAAATCTATTTTTGAATATTTTTGTAAAAAAATTTAACTGCATGTTAATTGAAGATTAAAAATTTCCTGATTAGTTATAAAACATAATTAAATCTGTCTAGGGACAGAAAATAATTTTAGAAGACAAACAATATAAACTGGCAGATTGCATCATGTAATAAAATTGGTACCTACTTTGATTTCTATTGAATAAAACATGCTTGTAAAATGGACATAATTATAATATAGAATGGCATTTTATTACAAATAATATTCAATTACTACTACATGGAAGTAAAAGGGTTATAATACATTGCTTGATCTTATTGTATTAGATCTCTACTTGTCAAAAAATTTATTGAAATATAAAAATAGATTACTACAATCTTCATGCAGCAAACTTAGCATGCCTAAATAATAAACAAGCCTACACTAATAAATTCAAATTGTTTATGGCCCTTGTAGTTTATATATAGTTTTGGGTAACTTTGTGAAGTCTGGCTTTTCAGCCGTTTCAAGGGCTTGTTTGAGGTTTTTCTCAAACACCTTTTTTGCATCACAGAAGCCTTGTTTTGTTTTACCGAAGGAATTTGGTCCTGCGGATGTTGGCGTCTCCCTGTAAAGACATACAAATTAAAGACACTCATATAAAAATAATGTACAGCTTTAGATTATCACTACATACTATTCTTTTAGAAGACTTGACTATTAAGTAGTTCTGTACGAAATGAAACAAAAATTGACTAAGTTTGTATCAGACACCATGAGCTATAGGCTATAGGCAAGCTTCTCTAGCTTGGTAACATACCTGCCAATATTTCTCATTCTCATTCGAGCTTCAGCTGGCATTTCTTCAGGCTCATCATCATCATCAGTGTTGAAAACTGATGCTACTGTCGGCTTAGGCACAACCATTGGTACAGGTTTTGACGACCCACCTAGCGACATCTTAATTGGTGCCTTGGGCTTTGTGAATCCAATAGATATTTTGCTAATGCGTGGTGGAGGCGGCGGCGCTGGGACTTCTTCATCAGAATCCCATGATTCAGGTGAGTGCTTTTGTTTTTCTAAAATAGTTTGATATTATTAAATTACATAATATTGTAACAATGGAAAAACATTTGAAGGTTGAATTAGTTAATCTCCATACATAATAATCTTGTTTTAATTTTAACTGTTTCCAAGTTCACGCATGTGAACTAATTACGCGTCGTAGGTAAATACTTGAAAGGAAAAAAATAAAGCAATCCAACCTTCATAATATGTTTCTCTGTCTCGACTTCTAATATCTGGCGACTTCCTATATGGGCTCCGTGAATGCCTTCGCGTCGGAGACCTCGACCTGGACCGCGTCTTTCGTCCATAGCTCTCAGCATACCTCCTAGAATCATCACGCGACGATCGAGATGACCCTGCCAATGTAAAAACACTGGCAAAGATAAATAAAGTGCATATCCGTACAAAATGGAACAATTGGCTGCTCTAGCCATCATTTTCTCTAAGTTTAGAGACAAAGTAAAGTTTACCCTTAACTATCGAATACCTTTATAATCTCGGTAACGCTCACTCATGTTTGTGCCTTATAATGATCAATCATTAAAAAATATTTGATAAACTATTTTCATCTATTAAGGAAGGGAATTATGAATGGGTACTTGTGAAATATAAGTAATAAACGAGCTCGTAAAATCAAGTTTTCAGCTTGGCTTTTTTTTAGTTCGCCATATTTCTTTTGAGTGGTAACGTCAACAGGCAATGTCATTGAAATGTCAAAAAAATGATTCGTTCTAAAATGAATGAATTTTATTCGAATACTTTCTAAACAAAGAACCATATTGTAATACCATATATATTTTCATAAGTCGGGTTATAATGGAATATAAATATGGCTTTCTTTATTTACACTCGAAATATTATTATAATATTACATTATTTTAAAATTGAATAGGTACGAACGATTCCAAGCTCACGTCATAATGATTTATGTCATTTGTCACATCATATTTGACATCTGCGGATTGTCATTTGTCATACACAGCTGATAACATGTGAGGTTATTTTGATTTTGTGTGTTATTTTATTATACAACATTTTGCTTATTTCAAAAGAGAGCCTATTTGCGTTAATCTTATAAAATGTTATTGATACCTCGTGGCAAGCGGTTATTCAAGTTATTAAGCAATTCAGCTTTACGATGTCGATGTAAATCTGATCAGATTAGTGCGCCGGTGAAAAACAAACTCAAGGATGGACCAAGTTTAAAGGACTTTATAACAGCTTCAACTGGAGTAACAGAAGTGATAACACATCCTCCTCACATACCATATTTACCTGATAGTATTCAGGATACGTCAAAACGAAAAGTTTTCTTCGATGTATTCGGCTGCCAAATGAATTTGAATGATACGGAAATTGTGTGGTCAATATTAAAGAAAGATGGTTTTGTAAGGACAAACGTAGAAGAAGAAGCAGATATATTTCTCGTTATGACGTGCGCTATCAGAGAAGGTGCGGAATCGAAGATTTGGTACCGATTAGATCACTTGCGGGGCTATAAGCGCCGAAGGGCTTTATCTAAGAACAGAAACAAACCAGTTAAGATCGGTATTTTGGGTTGTATGGCTGAACGGTTAAAGGAGAAACTTATTGAGAAAGAAAAAGCAGTAGATGTTGGTGAGTTTTAATTATTACATCATTTACTATAATATGGAATAGATTAAAACAAGGATATAATATTTTTTTTCTTTGTTTTAACAATTTAACCTGTATTTGGAAAGAAAATATAATGTAATAATTTAAGGAAAGGTTCATCCAAGCTTTTTCTTGTTGAATAAAATAAAAAAATGTATGCAAAAATATAATGATGTAGTGTGTAAAATTATATGGTTTAAATCACATAACTGTAATAGTTTTGTAATTATTTAATACCCAAAAAAAAACTATTTGAAAAAAAAATTATTTGTACAGTTGCTGGACCAGATAGCTACAGAGATCTGCCGAGACTGTTAGCTCTCACAGACAATGGGCAAACAGCTGTAAATGTGTTGTTGTCTTTGGATGAAACCTACGCAGATGTGGTGCCTGTTAGGTTGAACCAGGATAGTGTTTCTGCTTTTATGTAAGAATTATTATTGTTTTTATATATGTACATGTACATATTTTTTTTGATATTTAAAACAATTCGTAGGTAAAGAATTCAATCAACTTAGTGTACATTATTTCTTACAAGCTGTTCCGCGCGGTTTCACACGCATTGCTCGCTTCTGTTGGTCTCATTGTGATGATATAATATAGCCTATAGCCTTCCTCGATAAATGGGCTATCTAACACCGAAATAATTTTTCAAATCGTACCAGTAGTTCCTGAGATTAGCGCGTTCAAACAAACAAACAAACTCTTCAGCTTTATTATATTAGTATAGATTTATTGACAATATTTGGTAAGTATAGAATAACCGTAATAACTAATAACTAATCACACAACATTTTATAAATTTAAATACGCTGAACACTACGTTAAAACACGATTTTCTATTATGTTACAAAGAAACATTAATATGGATAGCAAACTACAAAGCAAACTTAATTAAAAATAACAACATATTACAACATATATTGATTTTAGTTCAATCATGCGTGGATGTGACAACATGTGCACCTATTGCATAGTGCCGTTCACGAGAGGCCGCGAGAGATCGCGTCCAGTGGACTCCATAGTGGAGGAAGTACGGCAACTATCTGACCAAGGGGTGAAGGAAGTGACGCTGTTGGGACAGAATGTGAATAGTTATAGGGACGTATCGCAGAGGACTGAGAAGTTTGAGACGAATTTAGCACCCGGTGAGTTGAAATAAACTATAATTTTATTAATCGTATTACCAATGACTTGTCAACTGAAAGATAGTTTATACACCAACAATATTGTATTTAGAAACGGCCGTTAAGAAGTCGCCCAATTTTACTCTCACTTATAAAACTGACTTTAGTGGAGTGTGTAAAATGATAAACCTAAAAAAAATAATTTAATAGTTTAAATGTGTTTTGTAATAACAATAACAAGTAAGACCTATTTATTGCATTCCGCGCACGCGCCGCGACATGAACGCATGACGTACGGCTGACGCGACGTTGCCGTGGTGCGTTCACAGAACGACAACGTCGCGTTTGCGCGTCGGATTTTGATTGTTCTACGCAAGACGAATGCTTGCGTTTTGAAATCATCAATAAATTAATCGACAAAAGCGTTTGTTGCGCATGCGCATGATGTGCGAGCGTATTGTGTGGACATTAGCAAGAAAAAGTTTAATTTTTTTTTGTTAATCATTGTAATTAACATTATCCCTAGAATAAAATGGTTTTACGAAATTAACAAAAAATATTTGGACAGGTTTTAAAACGGTATACAAGAGCAAAAAGGGTGGCATGAGATTTGCAGATTTGCTTGATAAAGTATCAGCTATTGATCCCGAAATGAGGATTCGATTCACAGCCGCTCACCCTAAGGACTTTCCGGATGAGGTATGTTTTTTAATGAATGACTAGAATTATCATAATTATCCTATTTTAAGAAATCATTTTCTTATTCCTGTGTTTTCTTTTCTTTTTACTATTTTTGAAGTGAATCTTCTTTAGAGTTGAGAGTAAAATTTCATAGTCACGACATGGCAATACCGTCACGTCATGGAGTAAAGCGACGATTTTGGTATCATTAAATCTTACCTAAGAAGTTTTACTTCTGACACGTGCGCTTGGTACACAGGATTTTTTAATTTAACAGGTTTTACAAGTGATAGCCGAGCGTCCCAACATATGTAAATTACTGCATCTGCCCGCACAGTCGGGCTCGAGCGCTGTGCTACAGCGCATGCGGCGCGGGTACACGCGCGACGCGTACCTGCGGCTGGTGCAGCGGGCGCGCGGGGTTATACCGAGCGGTGAGTGTGTGTGAGTGTGTGTGAGTGAGTGTGGGTGTGGGAGTGAGTCTGAGTGAGTGAGTGATATAATTGAAGTGAAACCTCTTTCCGCGCGTTGAGATTAAAATTTCAAAGTCAATCAAGTCAATTGGAATCAAGGAGTGGAATTCTCTGCTGGCAAATTACAACTTGGGTTCCTTCAAGAGACGAGTTAATAGGCACCTTCTAGGTAGACGTGACTTACCATCTTAGACTGCGTTACCGCTTTCCATCAGGTGGGACTGCGGTCAAACGTCCGCCTTTGAATCTTGCTAAAGAAGTTTCACTTCTGACACGTGTGCTCGGCACAGACTCTTTTTTTTTTTCTCTTTCAACAATATAAATAAAATAAAACAATTTCTCACATGTAATTTTTTTTCAACCTTTGCAATATTTCATAGCGCAAATTATTATTAGTGCAGTATTCAGAGTTAAAGTACTTTATTATCTTTTCCAGTGGGTCTATCTACAGATATGATTTGTGGCTTCTGCGGTGAAACAGATGAGGAATTTGAAGAGACCCTCACTTTAATGAAAGAGGTTAATTACAATGTGGCTTTCCTTTTCCCCTACAGTATGAGAGAGGTAAGTTTATAGTTTTTTTGGTAATATTCAACAGTAAAAACTTACCTTTATTTTGAAAAGTATATTTTTTTACTAAATGAGTTCTTAGTTCAACTATAACTATTTGTTTTATTGTATCTAGAAGTTTCTATCGTGTGCTTATTTGTAATTTATCAAAGGAAATTTGATTTAACATTCGATTGGCCTAATTTTATTGTATTCATTAATAAGGGATGCTTCAGGGAACAGTATTTGAGCCCATGCTGTTTCTTATATGTATTAATGACTTTACAGAAAACTGCTGCATACCGTCGCTACCAAGACGACGTTCCTGAAGAGGTTAAAAAAGAGAGACATAATAGAATGATCGAATTGTACAGACGGACATGTCAACAATTAAATGAATTAGAGATTGGCAATATCCACCTAGTTTTAGTTGAGGGAGTGGTACCAAAATCTGGAAAAATTATTGGCAGAAATGAATTCTATCTAAAAGTGCTTTTCGATCAAACTTCTTTGCCCTCAAGTGATGGAAATAGGGAAGTGAAACCAGGGGATTATGTTAGTGTAAAGATAACTTCGGCTAGGTCGTCAGTGTTGAATGGGGAAGCTTTGTATCATACTAGTATTAGGGAGTTTTACAAAGAATTTGGGTGGGCCGATAGGCATAAACTTGTAAATAATTTATTAGCATAAGAAATAAAAATGATCAAATTAGAAATAGCCATTTTCATTATAGACCTAAGAATTAATGTCATTGAAAAAGTTTACTTTTCTACTAATATTAATTTGAATTTCAGCATTGATGATATGGCAGAATTTACATTATTTACAGAAGAAATTAGTTCAAACTTCAAATAGATGAATAAATAAAAATAAAACAAAATTATAGTTGTGTCACTTCAAAAGTGCATTTATTGTGTTCAAATCAGTAAAAACGTACCTTAACTGTTAAATACAATAAATATATGCTATATTACTTTACATTAACACACATTAAAACTATCAAACAAAATAAGACTGCGTTATTTTACAAGAATCAGCCTTTAATAACTAGACAAGATAGTTTATTGTGATGGCAACAATTATTAAGATTTGTACTTGTGTAATTGTGATTTTTGACATGTTTGGTCAAAGTAATTACTAACTGTACAGTAAGTCACTTGGTTTACTTATCGATGTATATTATAGGTTTTATAGTTATAAATATGATATGATATTTTGTATTAAAAATAATATATCGTAAACAGTGCTAATTTGTGTAAAGTTCGGTCAGTGAACTTTATTAAGAATATCTTTGCCAGAAAGCGGTTTTTGAAGTGAAACTTCTTTATCGGGGTTGGAAAAAATTTAGTGTATCATTTTTTCGTCACGCGTGACATTTTTTCGTTACGCACCATCTTTTTCTTATCCCTACCCCGCGTGATTCGACGTAGTTCTGTAAAGTTGCATAAAGTAAATTATTTATGGAAAAATAAAGTCATAAAGAAGTTTCACTTCTTACGTGTGTACACTAGTACACACACATTTTTTTAATTATTTTTATACAAACTCGAGTATAAATAAGTATAAAGTATTTACTTTGACCAGACATGCCTATTTATGTATTTGTGTTGGTGCCCGTGATATAAGTCTAAAGTGAGTGCGTATTTACGCCAGTTAATATGATTTAAAATCTCTCAATAATATTCCAAATTTTTCTTATAGTGTCACTTAAAGTTAAGAAAATGCTGGTGGCTAAATTCGAAGACTTCTTTATTCACTTTACTTGCAGGATTACAGAAGTATTACTCCATTAAAAAAATTGCTTTTAGAAGTAGGTATGTAATGTTTTCTCATCTCAAATCCACAATTCAATTTTGGTTATCAAAATTATACAAAAATAGTGACTCATGATAGCTTACATGTACATAAATAACAAAATGTGACATACAGGTTTTTAAAATAATTTTAAAATCCCGTTAGGAGAAAATTTTCTCACACTAACCATTTTATTTATAAGGAAAGCTCGGCCGCATAATATAAAAAGTGCGTATAAAATGTAGAATACATAACTATAACTGGGATTATACAAATAGATTTCGAATTCTTATTTAGAAGCGTATTCTACACAAGGCTTGAGGCGCCAATCTGTCCATCTTTACCGTTCATAACATTCACTCTTTGTCCAGAGAGATTATCTTCTACGTGACCAGACAGACTCGGTGACGGGCCCTGCGAACTGCCATAAACTTTTGTACTGTAACCGGAGTCATTATGCGACTCTCTGTCTGTTTGGCTTTGTGTTTCTGTTAAATGCGTGTTTATGGCGAGAGACTGTAGTCTGCTGTGTAGTAAATTGTGGTCTGGCCTTCTCAATCCGTGGGGGTTTCTTCCGAAGTTGGGATACATTGGTGGACGGTTATCGTAGTAACCTCGAAAGTGCTCGTTTTGATTAGCTATTTCTACCTCTGTATTTTGGTCCAAATGCTCGCTGTAACAATGAGGTATTCGCTCTATTTCACGGATGATGTGGTCCTGCATCATAGCGTTAAAAACTCCTGTTTGATGGTGGTATATAGGGTTTCGGCTTCGACTTTGCGGTTGCGCTTGAGGTAGCCCTGGCTCGTTATAATCGTATTGATTTTGACAATTATACTGTGGCATGGGCAGACCGTTGTCGATCATATCTCTGTATGGCATTTGATGGTGAACTTGTCTATTGGGTATTTCGTGGAAGTAAGCATCTTTGGGAATCATGCGTACGTCGTGCGGATAGGACTGGACTTGCGGGGCGGGTGATTGCGATTTAGTGGACATCGTTTCATAGTTTGGAAGAGGCAAAGTTTGAAGCAGATTTGTATTGCGCATAGGGCCGGGTTGATTAGTAGTCCTTATGGGATTATCTTCTTCATCACTACTTTCAGAGTTATTACCGTTTTCCTTAGGTGGACTTTGAAATGCTTTTCTCGTTGGGAACGGTATGAGGTTATGTAGGCTAAATCGTTTGGTTTTCGGTGGTTTTTCCTTCAGAACGGGAGCGGGCCGCTGCGGCTGTTGTGGCATCTTCAATATTGGCTGTATCGGTTGTCGTTTACTCGGCATTGCTTGTTCTCTTTCAGGTACTTTTATAGATAATGGCAAACGTTCAGGCGATGTACACCTCTGATGGTGTTCCACTTGCGCTACTAATTCTTGTACTGATTTTCTTGGCTCCCTTTCAATATTGCTTTCTTGTTGATTCACAGGCTTAGTTAATCTAACGTACCCGTCCTGTGATATATCTAATGATTGTGAATTTCTATTTAATACATCTGCCATTTCTTTTTCTAACATAACTCTCTTTCGTATATCATCTGCAGTTCTTTGTAGCACTTGACTCTTCCACGCAGGCACGTTTTGGGAACTTTCATACTGACTTTTATGTTCAGTTTCAACATCATCTGTTTGTGTAACGGGAGACTTCATACTGTTTGGTGATAATGGTTGAGATTGTAGACCTGGTGATACATATCTCTCTCTATCACTTACACTTGCTCCATCATTTGATGCAGGTGATTGAGATACTGATACTTTATTTGACTTAACGTGTATTTCTGCTGTTACATTATGTGTCGAGTCGGTAATACAAGTCATATGAGGCGCTACACTTAGAGGTGATCGGGAACATCTGCTAGGTCCAGCATCTAAATGATCACTGCTTCTTGAATTCTTAAGAATATGTTTTCGCCTTGGGCTGCGAGGTGATCTATCTAAACCTTCAGTGCTTTTCGACGTGGCTTTACAATCCATATCTTTGGTATGGCAATCGTAACGGTCTGAGCCGTCGTTGAAGTTTTTAATTAAATGATTAACTGTACCCCATTCTGCATTTGCATCTAAGAGTTCTAAGCTTCTTGTCCTTTTTATCGGTGGTATGTCTAACGATCCCTTTGGACTAAAGTCTAATTTCTTTACTCTTTCTGATGCTCGGAACATCATACCTCGGGTTAACCATTGCTCTAAATGTTTATGCCTTTCTTTGCACATAGCTCTTTCTGCTGCTACGAAACGAGTTAATTCAGATATCTGTCCCTGTGTCTTCATTTCCAAATCTGTGACTTTTTGGTCTAGCCTCTCATGCGCTCGATCTATGTGTTTCTTTAAGTCTTTTTTATCTCCATTAAGTTTGTCTTCCATGTGCTTAAAGAACGGTGCACAATAACAAGTGTATCCTGCTCCAATTGGACCCTTCTTTATATTACCAGCTAAGTCCAAATAATACTGTTCGCCTTTCTTCAATGGTTCGGTGGGTAGGGAACTTAGCTTAGGTTTAGGGAAATATTTTGGATCAGGATAATAATGGCAACCGTAAGGTGACCACTGAACAGGAGGAGTTTCGAAGTGAACATTCTTCTTCTTCTTTTCTTTACTTCTATCTCTCTTCTTGCCATCATCCGGTTCGTCGATCCCGCGTTCTTTGCTTTTATCTCTTTGCTTTTCTTTCTTTTTTGGTTGTTTCGCTACTGGTGTGTTGAGTATAGCGATAATTTCATCCAACCCTTTTCTAGTGGCGATATCTCTGGCGGTTTCACTCTGGTGGTTTCTTAGTGACTTATCGCAACCAGCTTCGAGTAATATCCTGGTCAGTTTCCTCCTTCCCATAGCGGCTGCTATGTGTAGAGCGGTGTCTCCGTTCTTATTTTGTTCGGAGACTCTGCACTGGGCAGAAATGAGGATCCGCGTGACACCGGCGTGGCCATAGCGCGCTGCCGTGTGGAGTGAGGTGTCTCCATACTGAAATAACAAGAAAATTGTTAACTTTTCGCTATACCAAAATGCAGATATCAATACTAAGTTATTAAATTATGATATTTCAGTCTACTCTTAAACTCTAATAGAAATAGCGGGTTTAAAGTCAATCGGCTTCAATAGATACTTACATTGTTCTGTAAATCAGGCGGTGCGCCAGCCAATAGTATTTCTCTAGCAGACTGATTATGTCCGTTCTGTGTCGCGAGGTGTAACGGCGCGAAGCCGGCCGCGTTGCGCACGCGCAGGTCGCAGCACCGCGACAGGAGCGCCACGCAACGCGAGTAGCCTTTCCATGCTGCTTCATGGGCTGCTGTGTTGCCGTGCTGAAAAATATATGGACAAGTTAAACGATACAATAAACGAAAAAAAATCAACTGGATTTTTTGAACTAATTAATTGACATTTCAATAAGATATTCATCACAACAGAAATGACAAGTGTGTGTGCCGAGCAAACGTGTCAGAAGTGAAACTTCTCTGGCAATATTTAAAGATACCAAAATCGCCGCCTTACTTCATGACGTGACGGTATTTTACTTTCAACGCGCCTAAAGAAGTTTTACTTCAAAAACTTCAGCTGGATTATTAATTAATTGATTTTGAATTAAAATATTTATTCAGCACAATAGACAAACAACAACAATAAAGAGCATAAATTAGCTTCTGCTCACGTCTTATGAATAACAAATTTCATAAAAATCGTTACAGCTTGTTTCGCATGGAATTACACACGCTATACCGATAGAGAATTACAAACGATTTTTTATAGTTAGTTTATAAATTAGGGAAAATTAAGCAAAAATTTAGCAAATAAACTAGGTAAAAGAAATTCATGATTTATGTATATATTAGTTAATTTACCAGGTTATCCTGTTTGTTTGGATCAGCTCCCTGCTCGAGCAGCAACTTGACGACCTCCACGTGCCCATCCGCAGCGGCTCTCTGCAACGCACTGCATCCATTCTGAAATGTATTAATTGAAAATGAATTTTACATCACTACATAGTGATACATAGTATAAAACAAAGTCGCTTTGTCTGTCCATATATCCCTATGTAAGCTTAAATATTTAAAACTACGCAACGGATTTTTATGTGTTTTTTCTAATAGATAAGAGTGATTCAAGAGGAAGGTATATAATTTAATAGGTTTTAGACAAAGCGGGCGGAAAGCTATAGTAAGTACTTAATAATTATTACAACTGTGTTCTATAGAGGGGATAAATGAATAACTGAGAAAATAGTTTTATGATGGTTACTTCTTATGTAACTATGGAAGGAAAAATACATGTCCTATCCATAATGAAATTGCTCTTATGATGTATTCAATACATTTAATGTGTTTACAACATTTTTTAAAAATAACGGTAACTAATTTCACATAACAAGCCACAACAGTACATCGTACCTACGTACTATTTTACAAAAAAACGATGCATGTTTTTATTAGAGATTTAATAATAATAAATGATACACATTCCTCAACTTTCCTAATACAGTTACGTTATCAAGCTGCTAAGGCTATAATTATTACATAACTGTGTGGGCGTTACGAAATGTCAGCCGTTTGACGTGTCACAAAAACAAGAAGGCGATTCAATATGGAGCACCTGTTTTAACGAATCGTTTTTCCGAAGCGTAGGCTCAGAAGGAACTGTTTTGTGTTTCATGTTTTAATTGTATATATTTGCAGTATTTGATGATCGTTTGCTAGTAAGATCGATTATTACTACATGTACTTGGATACAAAACAACATCTATTAATAAAGGGTAAGTTGGTAGATACTAAAATTAATTAGGTTCATAGTGTTCTACAATTTCGACGTCCTTCCTCATAATGATTATTGATAAGTATGATCTATTCCATTATTAGATTCTTTCTTTTGTAAATTATTTTCAGTATGGCTTAAATACAGGAAAACTCATGCACATGAGTTCACTAAACTATCGTTAAATTTTGTTGTGCTATTAATGTTTTGAAATTGGAATTTCATGAAAACTTCAATGTCATGAAACACACGGTATGGTTGACATAGCAGATTTGTGTGCAATAAACAAGCGTCTTCGGAATTTTCCCGACATCTGTTCTCGATCCTTGTTTTATTTAAATTATCCTTTATCCCACATAAACAATGCGAATGTTGTTTTTCAACGATTACTCGCGGCGGTAGTCGTAAAGTTTGTCTGGGTTTATGTAAGGGAACCGACCATGTAATTGGGCTGTAAATCGGTCGATTCAGTGCATTTCTGAACGAGGCTGATTCATTTAATTTACGATGGATTAAACGGCACAATACGGTGGACGTTTTATCTATGTTACCAATTAAGAGAGGGACCTAACAAAAACGAACCTTACTAATGACGAATACGTATGTGTATATGCCCATCACAGATGCCCATATACTCATACGCAATTAAAAAGGTTTTATCTAACTATTTTGATCAGATAGAATTTTCCAAAAGCTGCTCCTGAATCATCTATTAAGATTTTTCATATTATTTTTTAGCGAAAACTGTACAAAACCGGGAATAAGTATTTCATGATAAAATATGTGTTAATGAAATATATAGATGGGTAAGTATGTAAATTTCTTAGCTTCATTAGGTATTTCCATAAAACTGGAAAACTAATCGACCTTTGTATTTTTCTATATAGTATGTGAGTTTATTTTACATGCAGGAATTTCTCGTGGGAAAGAAAAATTCCAGGCAGATTCCAATAATAATAATTAATAGCAGACTAGCGAAGCATAAAAATACTAATGTAATAAAATTGTACTAATAGTTATATCAACTCTATATTACGTATATAATCTATATAACCTTAAATTATTATACCTTACATTTTTCTTAAAAACATTGGTTTCACTATACAAGTATACATAGCAGGGGCGTAGCTACCGCCGTATCTGCCGTATCAATTATACGGGGCCCCCGCGCCAAGAGGGCCCCCATCGTGCGCTTTTGTGAGAAATCTTTACCTTTCCTAAGGGCCCCCAAACAAATTTTTATACGGGGCCCCGCCAAGGCATGCTACGCTTCTGATACATAGGTATGTAATAAATATTTCTAAGAATATACTTTTACCAAGAAAAATCGATTAGTCCTGGTATTTTTTTTTATAAAATCGTGTATTTTATCTAAACTTACAAGTAAGTAGTAATAAAATGTTTTACCGCTTCGTAAAATCAAACTTAACAGTCGCTAAATTTTTAATAGGTTACCTGACTTTGTGAATTCAATTCACGATTTCGATCTTGAAATAAAACTTTAATATCGTGGCACAGAATATTGTGGTGTACCTAATTACCTAACTGTCAAGTCTTTTGATCGCCAATCTCTATAATTTGATTAAAGAAAAAATACAAAAATCTATTCGATAGTAAAGTTCTTGAATCGACCTATGTTTGTAAATTACACATTAGGTATACCTGTGTCAATTCGATAATCGTACTTCATTAAAATAAAAAAAAGTTTTTTGCTATACAAATGTATGCTACAACGACTAATTTAAGATTATATTATTAGGTATCTTTGCTATAACTTACGAATTCATATAATAAATAATGGAAGATACTTATACAAAAAACATTAATATTACACTCCAGTAAATACACAAGGCATTCCAATAGTTTGTATTCCACGTAATCCCAAACCCATTACCTACATGAAAACAGAGGAAATTTTCTATAAATTAGAGTCGATTGAGTTGCTTGCGGGACTTGATGACAATCATATGCAGACATTATAATTTACAACTGTATTCCTATTTGTTTTCCTTGGTAAATAGTTTTATAATAGATACCTTCTAACTGAAATAATTCGAATTATGGTATAATTTTGCACGTGTGCATAAATTAAAACATTTTAATAGCAAGAGATCTCTCTTGCAGAAGCAGATTACTTATAGCGTGAAAATACAATTGCAAAAAGATATGGTTCATGTAGGTATGAACTTTAGCAGATTTACGAAGAGAGAGATCCAAACGTGGTTAAAACTCGCATATTGGAAGTTTTTACTATTTGTAATATTAGCTCTTAGAATGCAGAATGCGTAAAAATTTCCTTTATATCTTGCACTAGCTGCTCCGCGCGGTTTCACCCCCGTGGCTCCACCCTTGTTGGTCGTAGCGTGATGATATATTATAGCCTATAACCTTTCTCGATAAATGGGCTATCTAAAACCGAAATAATTTTTCAAATCGGACTAGTAGTTCCCGAGATTAGCGCGTTCAAACAAACAAACAAATTCTTCAGCTTTATAATAATATTTAGTATAGATTTTATTGCGTCTTTAAAAAGCGCGTTAATTAAACTCTTCAGATCTTTATTAAAATACAGTGAATTTTAGTCAACTGAAACGCACTTGAGAAGTTACCTAATCTTAATAACACTCTGCATAATAATTGTCAAGATACGTGCAGAATTATGAACGATCTTGTCCGTACTCACATACGATAATATTTCATTCAACTCAATTAAAGATTGCTATAAAATGCTGTTATTCAATTATGAGGCCCGTTTATGAATATATTACAGGTTTTACAACAAAATGCCTTTATCATAAATTTTTAACTTCTTTCAACACTATTATGAAAGCGATTTCATTAAACAAGCGGCTAATTAGAAGCCGGTTATAAATTCAAATTTGTTTTTGAACGCAAAAAGGGGCTCAATCAAGTTTCGGTTTTTAAAATTTAAATTAGTCTTTATAGATTATGTAAAAATGTTGAATTGATTGAATTAGTGTACAGAAATTGCTTGTACATCCACAATTAGGTACAAATGAGAGTAACAAACGATTTGTTTTTTATCTTAGAGTACCTAAAGTTTACTTGTTGATTTAGATGTAATGTAGGTAATAAAGAACGATGTCATAGTTTTCTTATGAAAACAAATGCTCTGCTCAATTCTAATAAAATATGTAGAAGCTATCAAACTAATATAGCGTATCAAGAGCAAAATAAACAGTTAAAAAACATGTCCGTTACATTAAAATGCTTCAAACGATCGTAAATGCATACATGTTTTTTTACTTTTTTATTATAAGTGTTTCTCATTAGAACACGAATTACAAACGTTAAAACTTTTTCTTTCATTCAACTAAAGTCTAAACTCTTACATAACCTTAAAAATTTTACGGTTGTAGGAAACGGTATAATCACTTTCATTTTCTTTGTAAACGGAAGCTTTTAATGTTATTAGTGAGGCTGTTATAATTGGAAGCAGAAAGCCTTTTACAGTAATGGTACAAATAAATCCGTTATTTGTGTTTTAATGGGCAATGCGTGTTTGCTATTAGTTGTAATGTTTTTTTTAGTTTGTCATCACGATTACTGCATTTTGATATCTAGTTATAGGCGTGGGAATACATTTTAACTTTTAATAATGTGTTAGTTTCTTAAATATTTTGTAAGATTTAAAACATAATAAACTTCTCGTTCTCAAGTAAATAGTTTTCTTTATGAAATTTTGGTTAAACTTTGGTTTTATTATATCTACTTTATTTTACATCTACCATAAAAAACCGTATTCATCGTTAATCATAAACAATATTAGAAGAGGTTAAAAATGGAATGAATACAGCAAAAAATAAAAGCATTTTTTATCAAATTGTCAAATGTTTTATTCATAGCACATTTTATCTCGACCACTATTAATCAGAATGACTAATTTAGGCTAGTTTTGAATTGATCGATCGCGCTGTAAGCTGACTATTCATAGACAAAGATTGTATTTTATCTGTGGCATTTATTTTCTGGGAATTTTTAAGTAGATTATTTTTATTCAACTTAAAAAATGTTAAGTATTTATAAGCTCCGTAGTTTTTTTAAACGTAGGTTTACATCTTAAGAACGTAGAATAAAAAATTGTTGTGAGGTTTTATGAAACCACGGTAAAAGTGAAACTTTTTTTCACACTATAGACATTTAACTAAAAATTATCGTATTTGTACGATAATTATCGTACGTATCGTGCGTCACGCGACATGCGCTACACAGACCAAAAAGTTTGAGACGATGTAGGTAATAAAAGTTTCACTTTAAAAATGTTTACGTACACTGAATAAGCGACATACATTAAAATGGATTTTAACTTCTTGGTTCCAATTTTTACAGCACAATATACATACATACATATTATATAGTTATTAAAGAGAGAAGTATGTATGTTTTTCTCTCTTTCAAAAAACAGTTTTGAAAGAATCTTCATACAAAGTTAGATAGTTTATAGGAATAGTAGGTAGGTACATGGTAGGTACATACCTAGGCTACTTTTTGCTTGAGTAGTTCCCTACTATGCCAATGAAGCTACAGGCTCTATCAATTTACGTAAGTTATATATTTAGTAACACTTCTTATGGATTAGTGTCTAACTAATCACGAATAACACATAATCAATCATATTTGAATGAGATCAGGAAATGATGTGCAGCGGTTCTTAACACAAGATGGCTGCCTTGCAGGAAAAACATTCGATGAACAGAATTTAAATTAGGTGATTATGTTCACTGTTTCGTAAGCGTATCAATTATCGATATTAATGTTCAACGTGTAGGTAAAAGTTTATTTTTTAAGCCAAAATTATCTACGATTTTAGTTGGATAAAAAAGTTTTTATATGATTGAAAATTTTAGAAAAATAGCGTAAATTTTATGACTCTATCTGAGTAAAAAATATTAAAATAAGTACATTATCTAAATGTGTACAAGGTATTATGTGGTGTTAATAGAATTTCAAGAATCGACACCTACGTGCTTACAAACCACATTTTTATTTGAATATCTTTGCCTTTTAAATATTGAACTAAGGAAAAAAGTAATCCAACACGTGTTTAAGATAACGCACATAATTGGGATACTAAATTACTATTTATATTTTATTTGTATCAATTTAATTTATCATCGAACATTCTACAACAAATTTTATTTCAAGAAAATTAAGTACACAAGTCAAAATTCCATCTCATAAATTTATTTCCTCACCTGGGCTTCTAAGCATTGCTTTCTCGTCATATAAGAAAAAAAAAATAAGTTACCTAACACTGCTTCTTAAGAAATCTTCATAGTAAACCCGGCAGGAAAAGATTAAGTACTCCAGTATTTAATTTAAACTACAGACGACGTCGAGGGCAGAAACAAGCTTGTGGGACACAGACCCGTTATTTTAACGTACGATCGCAATTGTACCCGTTTCCCAGTCACTGTATTCTTAAACATGGTAATAGGGAAATAGAGAACTAACAAGATCTTATTAAAATAGTACTTACTTAATTAAGATAGGTTCTTAGTTGATGTATCCTATTTGCTTTTCCTATAGGTCTTAAGATTGACGTGGTAATCAATATTATTATGCGGCATCAAAAGAGGGTTAAAATAAATAGGATTATTAACTCTCGTGATTGCAATTCCAGTTTTTAATGTATTATTTACACGTTATCTGTAAAAACTGAAATTTATGCTTAAAATCTATCAATTAATTTTACAAAATCGTACCTAGATATCAAGATTTCGTAAAATTCATTGAAAGCAAACACAAGATTTACAGTAGATAAGTTAAAAACCATATTATACCTATTCCGCATAAGTATATCAAAAAGCATTTCACAAAACAAACGCAGCCTTTCATTCCTCCCCCATAAATTGTAGGCATATTGAAAGAAAGCTATTTCAGACCACAGACAGACCGACAGGTCATTATAGTATTTACAAAACAACTGCCACGGAGCATGCCTCGGAATACAACTTCGGTTAATGCACACAATCTAATATTGAAAAGCACTGCAGCGTGAAACTGTGAAATACCTCCGACCACAATGTTTATTTTTATCTCGAATGCCTTAAAGGTTAATTACTTTAAATGTAAAATGTCTCGACGGGCCAATACATATTAATTAAGTACCTAATTGGACATGGAAAGCTTTTTTTGTCGTTTAATTTGGAAATAAAAGAGGTAAGTACACAAACTCTTTACTTTCAAACTTTTTGTTGTGTAGACTTTTTCAAGTGTTAATGAGTGGTCCCTTTTTTAACGATTGCCGATTTGGAATGTCGATGAAAAAAAACAATAGAATGTAATATATAAGGTAATATATATAAGCTTTTATTGTATTAAAACATCTCACATAGAGTGAAAATGAAATGTATTTCATAAAAAGCGGACGCTCAAAATGTTTTAACACGACAACAACAGATTATCCTGGAATGTAATTTACAAAAACCGAATCACAGTTTAGACGTTCAACGTATCAAATGTATCGGTATTGGAAATTTTTATCATCTGTCATCTAGTCGCAGCTCAGTCGCAGGGCATCATTAAAAAACTAGTCCAGAAAACCGGTTAAAGTCTTGACTCTTGTACTTTTTCTTCAATTTCGTTGTAACTGCGATATCGACTGCGGACACGCTCAACTTCAAGCACAGATAATAAACTGTTCCCGCCATTCTCGTTCACAGATAAAATAAATAACAAACAAATTATTTATTGCATTGTTTGCATAGATGAACCAGTTTTCTCTGATAATATTTTAATCAAAACACATTCGCGTTGGAATTTTTTATTAATATTTATTATTTATGTACATGATACATCTCATATACATAATTGGCAATGTAATTTTATTATAAAGTGTTGCAGTAATTTCGGCTATTTACTATATGTTGAATATAACAATTTAAAACCTTTTGCACTAGCTTTTAATTTGATGGAGATAATAAACTGTTCTTTATAATTAGTGGAAAAAAGAAATGTTTATAGATAATCATTATAATATGCTAAAAAAAGTAATCAAAGATATTACAGCCAATAAAGATTTAGTAGGCGTGTTACTTGGAACGTAGAGCCCTGAGCCATAAATTTTAAGTGTAATTTCAAATTGGTTGCTTTATAGGCAATCTAGTAGGATACTTTTGGATTTATACAGATAACAATTAAGAAGGAATTTTAACATTATTATTTTTAGAATTAAGAAGTAAATTGAGCCACAATAGAAAAAAATTATGATAAACACTTAAATAAATTGTTGTAACAATAATAATCATATGTGCATACAGCATGTTATTAAGTATATATTATCTTAAAAATATTATACTAAGAGGTGTTCATCTTACTTAAGTAATATCCGTCAACATTAACATCAATATTCGAATTTTAACATTATTATTCAATACGTTATACATCATAGCTAGGTTGAGACGTTCGCTAGACTCAATTTAACGAGATTTATTTTCAATACACCACGCGATCTATTAATCGACACATTGATTTATCGATTATTCTATACGTATTGAGCGAAATATCGAATTTAATTATTCATACCAAATGTGGTGTGGACGCGACATGAATTGTAGTGTGTACTACCTTTATAATGTAATCTGTTGTCTGGGTAACGAAAATTGAACTTTATTGTGTATAGTGTAGAGTTTAAAATAGAATGTTAGAGGTTGTGAATTAATTCAAACTCGGTAGGGTGCCAACATTGCAGCTATGCATCGCTACTGAGTTGAATGTTGGATGTATGCCGACGTATGGTATGGTTCATTTATTAAGTTAATTTATCAGGTGATAAATTGCGGAATATTATGCCATATTGCAATAATTATGAGAGTAAGGGTGTGAGTTATTTTAATGGACAGGTGTTCTTGAATGTAACAAAAATCGATTTAAAAAAAAAATCGCCTTAACAATGAAACATTGTAACTCACAATATATTGACAGATTTATTCTTATCTAATAAATGCGTAGTAACTTTATCTACTTATGTTAATTGAACAAACGATGTGCGTTGAGAAATTAAAGATTTTAACGGATTTTAAACGCGATTTATTTGTTTATTATGTGGTCTCCCTGTGTCCACGTTAAAATCTATGTATAATACTCGCGTAAAATCAGACACAAGAAAATACGATGTGCGTACACTTTTGGATATTTATCTTAACAAATACCTAAGTATTCAAATGCAATTTATTACGTGATTTGCAAGATACAGATAAATGATACGAGTATAACAATCTACATTGAATGGAACAAGACGTTACTGTCTGTTTATACAGACGATTTTCAGCATAATAATACGCAAATATCTTCGCATGATATACAATATACATTCTCTATGTAAGGCATTTGGCAGATTATATTAAGCTAGTGGGTGGCCATGCAGAAATGTTATAAAATCTTAGCAATCTATACTAATATTATAAAGCTGAAGAGTTTGTTTGTTTGAACGCGCACTCAGGAACTACTGGTCCGATTTGAAAAATTATTTCGGTGTTAGATAGCCCATTTATCGAGGAAGGCTATAGGCTATACAGTATACATATATCATTACGCTAAGTAGCAGCTAGTATTGCATAAATAAGTAACTTTTTTTTGCCATATTTTCACAAAAAAGATACGAGGATTGCAATATTCTACAAAAATATTTTGCGACACAATCCTGAAAAGCGTTATAAAGGTGATAATAATGTTTCTGATGTCAATTTGAGCTGTCAGACCCAGTAGAGTGATCCTCTTTTTCACTAGGATTATCCATTATTTCCTGTACAGATTTAGATCTGCCGTATACCAGCCGTATATTTTATTAGAATTTACAGTTTGTAACGTTCCGGGTTATTTAGATATCTGACTTGAGTGAATATGAAATAAATACCGTTTGGTTTGGCAAGAGGGTATTCTAACGTTGTGCTATCTGACTGGAATTTCGATGTAAGGCTTGTTTTTAACCGACGTTCCATAAAACGATAGATTCTTTATGAGTAGTGCATATTTTCTAATGTAATAAAGATTCGTGTACATAAATTGTAGAGCGAAACCAGATGGCTGATAAACATATAACTAGCGGTCCGCCCCGGCTTCGCCCTGGTACATATTTTGCGATAAAAAGTATCCTATGTTCTTTCTCAGGGTCTAAAGATTGTCTGTGCCAAATTTCATCAAAATCGGTCCAGTAGTTTATGAGCCTATTCATTACAATCAAACAAACAAACAAAGTTTTCCTCTTTATAATATTAGTGTAGATTAACACCCAGACACAGAGCAAACATCTATGTTCATAACACATATTTTCCCAGGGTGGGAATCGAACCCACGACCACTGGTTTGGAAGGCAGGGTCACTACCAACTAAGCCAACCGGTCAGTCAAAGTAGTAGCGTGTATGTTGTAGAAGTATCTAGACCTTCGAAAGGACTACATACCTCGTCAGTCTCGTCGAGAATCGAACCCACGAGCACTGGTTTGGAAGGCAGGGTCACTACCAACTAAGCCAACCAGTCAAAGTAGTAGCGTCTATAGCTATGTTGTAGAAGTATCTTGATCTTCAAAGGACTACATAGGTAGGTACCTCGTCAGTCTCATCGACGGGAGCCCCGGCTCGCAGGAGGCTTGCGATGCGCCCCGCGTCGCCGCGCGCCGCCGCTTCCAGCAGCGCGCCACCCATACGCTATTGCATTACTGGAACAAATATATTAATAATAATTAATTATTTAATTTGTTACTTTTTAATACTGGTAGGTATTGTGAAAGTCTTAGTTGGCTGAATACTTTAATCTATACTAATATTATAAAGCTGAAGAGTTTGTTTGTTTGAACGCGCTAATCTCAATAACTGCTGGTCCGATTTGAAGAATTCTTTCGGTGTTGGATAGCCCATTTATCGAAGAAGTCTATAGGCTATATATCATCACGCTAAGACCAACAGAAGCGGAGCGTCACGGGTAAAACAGTGGAGCGCAGCTAGTATAGATTATAGAGCAATGTAGAGTAAATGGACTAGCTATCTAAAAACGATAATGCCAGGAAAGTTGGATTGGTGGATAAATGAAACGGACAACGCAGACAAATGTATAATTAATCTAACTTCACTAACTCATAACATTATAATATTTTAAACAGCTATAAAGTATAATTATAAAATTGTTAATTGTTAATTTGCATGTATTTTAAATTTATGTGGTCTTTAAGAACAAAAACACCGATCTTTTCTTTAAAGTTACAAAGACAGTAAATAAATGAAATAATCTTAGGAAATAATATGAACATTCTGATACGTATTCGTGCGAGAAACAGCATTCTTGTAACGAAGTTGGATGTAATTTAAAATATGATTGACGTCGAATAATGGGGTGCGGTAAAAACAGCAAAATGTGTGATGAGATATTATGTTTTAAATGTATATTAAAAGTTAAAACGGTGGACTTAAATCTTTTAATGTAAATTCGTTCGATACTAAGTGGAAATTGATATTTTTATTTTATTTTAAAATTGAATTTTATTTTTGGCTTAAAGTTTATTGTCTTTTTCAATTCTATTAAACTAATAAAAAAATTTATTTTACAAAGTTTAAACTTTAAAGTAAACTTTAGTTTCATTTACAAAAACATTTCACGAACGTTTTACAATGCTTTCCATTTGTTATAGTTAATTTGCAATTAAAAAACACAATTCAAACACAATAAATACAAAAGATTTTTGATGTTATCTGTTTTAAAAACTTACCTTTCACGCCAAAAGTTCAACAGTATAACTAGTATAGCATTATCTATGGTATTATATTATCTGTGGTATAACAATATTATTGAACTAAACAATAGTGTAATCGTATGCTCATCTTGATCTATACTGATATCTGATCCATATATTTGACATACTTATTGATTGTATTTGTAAAATATATTCATGGCTTTGAATATAAGCGACAGCGATATAGTAGTTATATTTGTTTTTATTGTATGTTAATATTTTTCTTAATAATTGGCCAGCAGCTGTTAATTCTAATTTATAGTTGGGAGAAACCCAATTAAAGAAATTAGTTCTATAGGATATTAACAACTAGCTTCCGCCCGCGACTCCGTCCGCGCGGAAAAATGAAGATTTATTTTTTTCTACGTATTTTTCCGGGATAAAAAGTATCCTATTTTATGCCCAGGATAATAAGGTATAATTATACCAAGTTTCATCGAAATCGAACCGTTAGTTTTCACGTGATGCCTGAACATACAGACAACCAGACAGACAGACAAAATTTTTTTTAATCACATATTTGGGTTTGGTATCGATCCAGTAACACCCCCTGCTATTTATTTTTTCAATATTTTCAATGTACAGAATTGACCCTTCTACAGATTTATTATATGTATAGATCTAGTCACCTTCATCTACAAAACGTATATTTTGGATAAATTTCCATAATTTGAAAGATATCAATAAAACTATGAATTACCTAGGTATTTAGGGATTAATGCCTAGAAATAATATAGTAGCAAAAATAGAAGTCCAGTATAAAATGAAACCGTAGCCCAACAAATCCTTCTCAAACTTTTTTATTTCATCTGTTACCAAGTTTATTTTACGAATTCTTCTATAAATCTATGAATTTCTATCAGGTCTTTTATACACGAGTCGTCTATATAACCTCCTTTTTGAAGTCGGTTAAAAATACACCTTAACTTATAACAAAAATCGCGTATGCTTACAACACACATATCTAGTAGTATTCTTAACAATAAGGAATTATTTACGGTCCAATGCAGACGCGCCCTCTACCAAATATTACTCGTGATTGACTGTTGAATGGCTTACAAATAAATAGGTTTATACTTCACGGTCTTGGTTTACTACCAAGTAAAGACCTTTATACAGGAAGTATAGTACTTGTAGTTGAAACAGAGTCTTGTCTTTAGTCATTTTTATTTTAGGATCTGACGATGGTAACGGCGGAACTAAATTAATAATAATTTTATGTAAAATGGTAAAGTATTCGGTACTTGGGCAAAACAGGTTAGCTTAGGTAAGACCTATTTCATAATGCCTCGATCGATGCCTCGAAAGTAACAATGAAATAATATAATAGGTATTTTCAATACTTTTCTTTTTCAAGTTCTTAATAGAGACTAAGAGTTAGAGATCCTGCTTGGTGCAGTACCTATTATTTGGAAGCGTATAAACGAGATCCGGATTCAATTTAATTTAATTTAATTGTATATGAAATAATATTAAAAAATTTAGTACTTAAAAATATTAGCAGTACTGCAGTAAAGGCCCCGGAACCACAGACACAATAGAAAATCTATTGTGTCTGGGACCGATCGGGCCGCTTGGGGCTCAATGGGTTAAACATGATTTACCTTTATCGAGAAAAGATTGCCAATAAACCAAGTCCTTCCACATTTTTACGTTTTATTATTTTTAGTATTTACATTACAATACAAAACCTAACCGGTTGCGCTTTAGTCTAGACACCAATTTACATGACTATTATGTGTAATTTGGTCTTATTTAGTGGATGCGTGGTTTGAATGGATGCCACGCAGTTATGGAGTTGTTTTATTTGCATAATTTTTTAATGAATGTCACCAGGAACACATTTTAATATTTTTCTTACAATTTAATTTTATAACTATGTATATACACGCGATTTTTGCATTTATATCTCTAATTCCTTAAAAAAATTCCATCATGTAGTCTATAAAACCGGGAATATTTTTGCTTAAACCTGTTTTATATTATAAATAAAAATACAAAACTAATTAACTGGATCGGATCTCGGTAAACAACTTTGTCTACATCAATAAACAGGATTTTTGCAGAAAAATGTCTGCCAAATTTCCACATCAGTCTTTTTCCCACTAAAGTCCTATCTTAATGATTTTTCCCCAATTTTAATGATGTGCACATGCCATTAACCATTACTGATGACTGATTTATATCACCAAGTTTTTAAAGAATAAAATGTTACCAATATAAAATATACAGGGTTGGTATACTAAGCTCAAAGCAGGTTATAGTTTTGCATACGCTGAGTACGTAAAAAATACTTATAAAATTCCAGACGCAGTTTTTTTTCAAATAGATGAATTCTTAAAACTCTATGTGTATACACATAAAGCTAGCAATCCGCCCAGATTTGCCACCAGCACGTGAGCTATCATTTAAGATTATGTTTTCATAGACAAAATGCTCACATTAGCGAAGCGGTATAATATGCCGATTGCCGGCTGCGCGAAGCTAGAGAAGAGAACATGATTTTCAGGAAAAGTGAAGCAAAAATTTTTTGATGTAATTTTGTTGTTTAAGTATTATTTTCGTGATCAGTGTATGCAAAACTACAAGTCCCTTCGCGTTTTGTATACCAGTAGTGGGACACCCTGTATCCATACTAATATTATAAATGCGAAAGTAACTCTGTCTGTCTGTCTGTTACTCAATCACGCCTAAACTACTGAACCAATTTGCATGAAAATTGGTATTGAGCTATTTTGATACCCGAGAAAGGACATAGGCTACTTTTTATTGCGAAATATGTACCACGGGCGAAGCCGGGGCGGACCACTAGTATGCTATAAAACAACATCAAATACACCGAATCCAATAATTAAAGCTAGCAACAAAGTAACTTGGAATTGCAATAAAAACCCTCTTCGATCGACTCACGACCAATCCACATACATATCATTATGATAGCAAAAAACAACTCAACAATGTCACATTATCTCGTCTTCGAGCCATCAAAATTCCATCGCTTTGGGTCAAGTTAAACTGGTGATTAGAAAGACAATGAGATTGAGTTATTGACACCAGAGAGACAAAGAGATTGACTTTTAGAGACATAGTCGTGACTGTGTTAGATGATATATTGCTATTTGCTATTTTGATAACGTTAAATAGTTTTATCTTTTTTTTACAATGGATCATTAAACTGTTGTAGAGGGGTTGTGAACTCAACTTGAACTTGAACTATTCGGATCGTAATGATTGTATTTGCACACAATACCCGTATTTATACAAAAATCGACCAAAAACAAAACCAATCAGAATTCTAATTTTGAAATTGAAATTTAGAATGCGCTCTGATTATGAAAAAGAATGCGCCGGCTTGTACACAATATATATATATATACTCTATGCATGTCTCCCATACTGTCATAGCCTTACAATTATTGTTTTCTGTTTAAAGGATTTAAAGAAATTATAATTAAGCTTGGCAGCTGAAGAGCCAATTATTTACAGGAGACATAAGGTAGTTTCAGTATTCATATGTTTTATTTATGTGAATTGTTAAACGAACGGGAAGTAACTTTTATACGAATATTTGTAGAAATTATATAATAAAGACTAAGTCCTTGTATTTTGTTTTAAATAATTCTCTCTTATCTAAAATTAAGTGTATTTTAAGAAGGAAGATGTCTCAACTTCTAGCTTGAAATATAAAATTTTTATGTGAATCGTTAAGATAAAAGTTTATTTCTTATTTCTCAATCACTTTTCGGGCTTGTTACTTTAGCTTTTATTACTTCTAAAATAGAAATAAAGTTAAATTTGCATAAATAAATTTTTACGATTTAAGCCATGGTTCAATAATAAGTAGAGATGTTTTTTAAAACTTTAAAAAAGTGTGTTAGAGACTAGAGTTTATAATGTTATTTCGATTCGATAGCTAAAACTATAACGGTGCATTTACATCAAACGAACATAGAGCTAGAGCATGAAGATTCTTTCGTGTAAACGATAATCAGTATTAGAACATTGTATAGAATCTTTTCGAACGCATTAAGAACAACGAAAGAATGCTCTACGTCTGTTTACACTAAAAGAATTTAACATAGTGCGGTTAGAATGAGCATTCGCTCGTTTGATGTAAATGCACCGTTACAGCCTTAAAACATTATTTTCCTTTTTTTATTCCAATATGCTCGTTAACTTACAGATTGCATTAAGGACATTACAATAAACTATCTCCACAACATATCCTCCTCCATATATATATATTATAAAGGTGAAAGTTTGTAAGTATGTTTGTTACTCTTTCACGTAAAAACTACCGAACCGATTACAATGAAAATTAGCACACATATAGAGGGTAACTTGGATTAACACATAGGATAGTTTTTATCCCGGAAATCCCACGGGAACGGGAACTATGCGGGTTTTCCTTTGCAAACGCGGGCGAAGCCGCGGGCGGAAATCTAGTTACTCAATAATTCTCAACCAATCGAACAAATAAAATTCCCATAAAGATTAAACATTCCCACGTTATAATTGACCTGTGCCACTAACATTTGATAGGAATTAAATTAATTAACGACAGATGTAAGCCAATGTGTAAGGTTCATGCGTGACGAACGGAAACGTAGTTATGTAACTTTGTAGTTGAATGCAGAAATCGTCAACATTTTGTACATAATAATTTAAGATTTTTTTTATAATCATATTCATTTCGTAACCGGAGACGTATATATAAACGTTCTTAAATACGAATAAAGAATTTTTTTTTATTTCAAGGAGACAGCTAATGCATATTTTATTTTATTTTTAATATTTGGTATACAACTAAACATGTAATGCTATATGTACAAATAAATAAAATTAAAATCTAAGCATTGTTAATGTGAATCAAACGACTTTTTCATATTTTTAAAACTCTACTAAAAAAATGGCTAAACAATCATAACTTGAATGTATAATATATGCCTCTGTAGATTTTCGATTTCCTTAATAAAATAATTACCTAACGAACATATTATTATAATTTAAATATAGGTAGTTAATGATGCACATAAAACAATAGAAAATGAATTTTACATCTTATGACATTAAATAGTAAAAAAAATTTTTTTTATACAATTAAACAGGTTTGTAACCTGTGCCTCCTGATTAATTAATTATATTCGTAATATAGTCATTATGCAAATTACCAAACATTAGAGTTTTTATAATTAAAGCGCTGGTGAAACCTGCGTATCGTTAATTCAAGCTGTACTTAAATTAAGTATTAATATCAAATAGATTTAAATATATGTGTTATTTACACTTGTACATGGTATCCCCGTTTATATTAATGTGGTGTGAGCTGACGAAATCGCGTCGGCTTTAAAATATATAAAAATTTATTGCCAGTAGAGAAAATTTGAACTGCATATATTTCTTTGTATAAAAAAGAAACCTTTTTCCTTTTTTAACGTGCTTTCTTATAAAGAGGAATAAAAGAAAAAAAAATGTTCTTCTTTAAATTTTTTCCGTAGGTATTCTTTAATTTAGGCACAGAATAATAACTAGTAACTCGAAGAATTTTACAAATCTAATCTTTTAAAATAATATTATGAACTTTTACACCTTACCAAAAAAAATATGCAATGAAGTGGGAAAGAGCTTCATTTCACTTTACATTAATATTGGAGGCATTTAAAAAGATAATTAATAGGTATACTAAGTAACTAGGTATTTCTACTAACTACATATTTCTGATTTTATTTTCCATTCTTAAATGAAGGGCAAATTGTAACAGAACTATATTACCAACGATTTAGCAGATAGTCTGTCTAGATAGTTTTTATTTGGCGCTACAACCTAGATGTAGGCCTTATAAGTTAGCCCGCTCTATAATTATGGCTAAGTGCTTTCCTTACTGTAACTACGAACCGTATTAACTACTGGAAAAAATGCTTGAATAAATAAATATTAATCAGTAAAGATTTTTTATTTAATTAACCGACTTCAAAAGAAGGAGGAGGTTATCAATTCGGCCGGTATGTTTTTTTTTTTTTTTTTTATGTATGTACACCGATTACTCCGAGGTTTCTGAACCGATTTACGTGATTCTTTTTTTGTTCGATGCGGGATGGTGTCGAATTGGTCCCATAAAAATTTTGTTCGGATAGGCCCAGTAGTTTTTATTTTATGGGCATTTTTGCAAATGCAAGTTTGAAGTCGGTTGTTTTTAACGCAGTTATCACTTGTATTGAATCGAGTACTTAATTAAATAAAAGTGTATACATAGAGCGATTTTGCATGGTAGAGTTATTCAAGGGGAAGGTGTTAGTATATAATTTATTAGATTTTAAACAAAGCGGGAGAAGCCGCAGGCGGAATGCTAGTGTCAAGCATAATTATTTCCATGCGAAGCTGGGGCGGGTCGCTAGTAATGTACAAAAATCCTTACTTCCACATTGAAATTCCATCTGATAAATTTTATTCACATATTTCAAAGGATTTTTTTTCGTGAATCTTCACAAGCGTATCTACAAACCGACATATGTAAATAGGATATTTAAATGGTAATTTGTGTAGGTAGCTCAATATAATTTTGGATATTCTAGGTTATTTCTAGGCTTTCCCAGAAGGTAGGAAATGTACGGGTAATCGACTAATCGCCCATTTTGAGTATCCTATTCTAAAAAACAAAATAAACATTAAACGATTAAATAAATAATGTCATGAATAATTAAAAATCTTAATTCAAGTTTTAAATGACATTTACAACCAAACATGAAGAATTAAGTTGTAACGCCTTTTCACGAATAAAAAAAATCACAAACAACAAAATTTTATGGCGATATATCCAAATAAAGCTGATAAAAATAAATCTTCCATATATTTAAAGACATATCTCATTTATACGCTATTTTATATCTCTATGGAGCTATCAAAATGTAAAAATATTAGTGGGTGAGTAATTTATAGCTTTGTCACCTACATACATACAAAACAATTATTTACACCCACGCAGGTTATTGTTTGAAAGTAAATGTTTAAATTATTTCTGGTAACATTTCACTTTGGAGGAAATATAAGTTTATTATAATATTATCTATACGAATATTATAAAACGGAAGAGTTTGTTTGTTTGTATGAACGCGCTAATCTCAGGAATGACTGGTCCGATTTGACAAATTCTTTCGGTGTTAAATTTTATTTATCAAGGAAGGAACGAAACCGCGGGGCGCTTATTTTAGATACAAACTACGTACATTATAGTACAATAGATTTAATATTTAAAACGTACATAGTACCAATCTAAAAATTCTGTTAAAATTAGCATTCTTCAATATAGTTTAGAATGGAAACTATGCGGGTTTTTCTTTGAAAACGCGGGCGAAGCCGCGGGCGGAAAGCTATAGTATTTAAATAAAGCTATCTAATAAACCAACATGACTATGGAACAATAGCAATTCCCGTTATAATGGAAGTAATAGCACATATAATATAATATCTATATACTATACTAGTAATAGGTATGCTAATACTCTTGGACAATGCAAACTTAATGGTGACTTTGATAAATCGATAGTGTGATCTAGAATCTTGGTATTTAGAAATTAGAGAAATGACTTCACGTGATTTATTCTGTATATTCACGTGATTTATTATTTATACGTTTTGAACATGTGTTATATTTTTTAAACGCTATTTTTTATCTAAAAATAAATGCATGAAATATAAAAGAGTGTGTGTGCCGAGCACATTTAGGAAGTGAAACTTCTTTGGCAAGCTTCAAAGATACCAAATTCGTCGCCTTACTTTATGACGTGACGGTATTGCCATGATGCGATAGGAAATTTCACTCTCAACGCGCCTAAAGAAGTTTCACTTCAAAAACACAAATGGCACACAAAAATTCTTCAGCTGATACAAAAATGTGAATATTTAAAATACTTGCATTAAGACATATTCAAATATATGTGTGGATTTAAATTAGTTTAAATGCAACATTTAAGCAAATTATTAACGATATGTTCATACAGTTACAAGAAAGATTAACAACGACCCTAATTAATGATGCAAAATCTTTATCCAATACGAGACAAATGGTTGGAGATAAGAATATCGAATACTTCGTTTATCAAATACTAGTGGTCCGACCCGGCTTCGCCCGTGGTACATATTATTTCGCAATAAAAGGTAGCCTATGTCCTTTCTCGGATATCAAAATATCTCCATACCAAATTTCATGCAAATTGGTTCAGTAGTTTAGGCGTGATTGAGTAACAGACAGACAGACAGACAGAGTTACTTTCGCATTTATAATATTGGTATGGATGTATCCTTATTAATGTTGACATTTATAAAGGGAAATGTATTGTATAATGCAATTCGTAATTGCTGGATCGAAGGTAATATTTTTTACATTAAAAAAAAAAATTATCTGGTAATTTTTTTTGATTGTCTGAATCAATATTCATGGAACTTTTCTGTTTGGGATTAGGAAAGTATTGATTGGAATAGAGCAAGGACCTTTGGCTCAGCAATTTATCAACTTAGAAATAAATATCTAAATCAACAAATGATTATTAAAAATACCGCATCAAAATCAGTTACATAATTTTACAGACCTAAGAATAAGTACTAACATAGGGACACCGGACAGACAGCAAATTATAATATATTTTATATTTATAATAAAAGTACGTAGGTACACCTCAATATAAAAAACATTCACTTGATTACCATCCAATTACGTATCATGTATTTCGTTAAAAACATCGAGAATAAAATAAAAAAGGTACACACAGTCACATATCTGCATCGATTCATTCCTTAAAATTCCTTATTTGTAGTTTTTTTAACCTTGTTAAAGCGGTATTTGGTCCAACACGAACGGGCCATAAAAATCTTTAAATTTATCACTTCATTCGACCATTTACGATATATTGTTGAACACATTAAGAAAATTTATGGCGTTTGAACGTCTTATTTCAAACCTACAGTTCATATATTATTTCATGATTTATTCGAACATCAATGTGGTTTTAGTTTGTGGACAAGAAACGAGTTTTAGAAAGACGTCATTTGTATGTAAAATTATAGCTTGTATTATCGTTGAGTAAAAGGAATTCACTTCAATGACATTCTATTCAGAATTTTAATTAAAAATGTGTGTATTAAGATATTGTAATCTCTATCTTTGGGTATAAAGGAACGGTTGTCGGTAAAAAACTAAAAAAGCAACATGGCGGATATATATTTTGGATATCTGTTTTTTGGAGAAATTAAGATTATGTCTAATCTAATTTAAATGTAGAACACGATTTAAAATGCGTACGTTTAATTAAAAATAATATTAAGATAATATAATATATATTTTTCTATCTTCTAAAATGGACACTGTCTTAGCTCATATCTTTTTGATACCGTAACAAGCCGTTTTATCGGTTTAAGGACATAAATTAAATAATAAAGATACTATTTCTTTCTCATACAATATATTATTATCTTTATTTATGGGAGTGTAAGAAGATATGAAAGTCGTAAAGTACGAATTTTTCATTCAATATCTAGTAAAATATCTCTAACGTATATTTATATATATATTAGATATTATTACAAAGAATGCCGAAATCAAACCGAAAACCTACTTATATATTGTCTTCTTAATTTAAATAAAAAAATCTAATCTGTGGTTAGTATAATTTAAATTTAATCTGGCAATTAGTTCATCTTTGAAATGCAAAAAAGTAAGAATTTAAATCGACTACAAAATATACCCATGTCTCACATAAATTATAGTATTTCATATTCACCAAAATTAAAAGCATAGTGACTATGCCGATTTACTAAACAATCCAAAATGCACCATATTCACTTGATATAAAGTTTATTTTTCGATTCCTAGCACAGCATCCCACTAAAAGGGATCGTTGTATAATTAATACCTTGAATTAAATGAGATGATTGTATAATAAGGATGGCAGTGACTCTCAAAGCTGTCGATCATAATTTTTGTCCTATTTAGAAGGTACTATACACATAATAACTACTGTAGATTCATATCTTCTATAGTACTAATATCAATATGATTATTGTACACAATTATTTTTAAGAATTACTTTATTAAAAAAGAACAAGAAGAAAGGTTAAGTCTAAATCTAAAAACCGAAAAACGATAGATTTATCTACCTACCTAATATGGTTTAGATAATTAGCTATAGATTTTAGCAATACATATTTCATCCTGTTGGTTAAATGGATAGTGAAAACAAAAAGGTATTGTTTCTAGGACTGCAAATTTCTTAGTTTCAACACGATGGATAAACTGAGTGGAATAAATAATGTAAATAAATTTATTTAAAACTAGGTTTCCACCCGCGGCTTCGCCCGCGCAGTCAAAGAAAAACCCACATAGTTCCCGTTCCCGTGAGATTTCCGGGATTGCGTCATTTTCCCGGGATAAAAATTAGCCTATGTCCTTTCTCGGGTATCAAAATATCTCCATACCAAATTTCATGAAAATTGGTTCTGTAGTTTAGGCGTGATTGAGTAACAGACAGACAGACAGAGTTACTTTAGAATTTATAATATTACTTAGTATGGATTTTTAACCAAACTTGAATGGTTTAGCGGATCTTCTATAATAATTTATGATTTCTTTTGAACTGTCCGACAAATTTAATCCAACTTAATTTAATAGACTTTTTAATGAAAAAATCATTTATAGAATTTACGATGTATTGAAAATGTTATCATTCATTAAAATACTACCGTTTCAGAATAAATATATCTAATTTAAACACTTTTACATATTAACCATTTTAATCAAATTTTTAAAATGTCAGTCCTTTATTTATTCTTCCTATTCTCAAATAATTTGATAATTATACTGATAAGTGATAAGACAGATTATATAAGGTCCCACGTGTACCCAGGTTCCGTTCTACCTGTGTAAAATAAAAATAAAAACCTAGATTATATTTAAAACCTGTTGAAGCTGAGTTGAAAATTCCGATTTTATGGCGTATAAATATAGTGTTATTGGAGATAAATTATTTATACCTGACGTTACGCTTCCTTACAATAATCTGGCCAAAAGAAGAAACTATCATAAAGCAGATTATGAGAAAATTATTCAGAGATTGTCTGAGACAGACTGGGTTGAACTATTTGAGGATCGGGATGTGAATAGTATGGTGCAGATTTTCTATGACATTTTAAATAGTTTAATAAATCAATATATACCTTACCGTAAATCATTAGCCAGCCAATATCCACCTTGGTTTAATAAAAATCTAATTCGGTCTTTAAAAGAAAAAAACAAATTAAGATTACGATACAAATCATACAAAAATCCAATGGATAAAATCGAATTTGATTTGATTTCAAAAAGATGCCAAAACTTGGCAAAAGAACTATACAATAGCTATATATTAAAGGTTGAAGCGGAAATTACCAAAAATCCAAAAATATTTTGGACACACATCAAGACCAAGCGTGGTGGATCAAGCGCATATCCATCAACTATGACTGACGGAGATACTACCTCATCCAATGGTTCAACTATATGTAATTTGTTTGCATCATATTTCTCTTCTGTATACATACCCAAAGGCGAGGACACTTCCGTAAAAGACTGTAACTCTCTCAGCGTTATCAATACAGGTGGTCAGTGTCTGACATGTCCAACTTTACACAAAGATTGTGTTCTAAAGATTTTAAAATCTTTGAACGTCAATAAGGGAGCGGGTCCTGATGGTATCCCTCCTTTATTTATTTCTGCTACTGCTTCAGCTTTGGCTACTCCATTAGTAATGATTTATAACAAATCTCTCATCTCAGGTTCCTTTCCTCAAGAATGGAAGAAAGCCAAAGTTGTGCCCGTTCACAAATCTGACAAAAAAAATGTTATCTCAAATTATAGGCCGATTTCAATCCTCTCTTCATTCGCTAAGGTTTTTGAGTCTTTGATCTGTCCTTTTATTCAACGGCACTTTAGGCAGTTTCTGAGTGATCAACAACATGGTTTTATTCAATCAAGATCGACAACAACAAATTTGTTGACATTTACTGAATCGCTTGTGCAATGTGTTGATGAGAATAAACAATTCGATGTAATATACACCGATTTCAGTAAAGCTTTTGACAAAATCTCCCATCCCATACTATTACAAAAACTTTCAGCCTATGGAGTTACTGGCTCGTTGCTACATTGGCTACAATCGTACATAACAGGTCGAGAGTTTTTTGTTGTCGTAAATGGCTTCACATCAAATGTCCATCATATTACGTCTGGTGCTCCGCAAGGATCCCATTTGGCACCAATCCTTTTCAACATTTATGTAAATGATCTACCCCATTGTTTCTCTTTCTCTGAGGCTTTTTTATATGCAGATGATCTTAAATTTGCCAAAAAAATCGATAAACCAAGTGATACCTGCCTTCTACAAGAAGATCTTAATCGGCTTGTTCAATGGTGTGCACTCAATGATATGCAGTTGAACCCCAAAAAATGTTACCATATGAAATTTTTCTAGAAAGAACTCTTCAGTGCATTCAAAGTATTTCATTGGAAACCAGGTAGTGCAGGAGGTAGACACAATCAGGGACCTCGGTGTCCTGTTTGATAAATCCCTGACCTTTCTACCTCATATTGAGAATGTAACAAAAAAAGCTTCCCAAATGCTAGGGTTCATATTACGAAATACAAAAATTTTTAGTTTGGTCCGAACTAAAATTATTTTATACAACTGCTTGGTACGAAGCGCCTTAGAATACTGTAGTTCCGTTTGGAGACCCCACTATGCTACTCACATGCTAAGACTAGAAAGGGTACAAAAAAGATTCCTATGGCACTTAGCTTTTTCTGAAGGGAAGCTGAGACAACTACCCACATATAAAACACGCTTAAACCATTTTAAAATACGTGCTTTGCATATACGTTACAAAATTATTGATGCATCGTTTCTATACAAACTTCTAAGAAATAAAATTGACTGCCCCAGTTTATTGAGCCAAATCAGATTTCGCGTGCCATATAGATATCCCCGTAACTGTATCACACCTTTTTACCCTCCAATACGACGAACTGTTCTTGGTTCTAATTCACCACTTCTTAAAATGTATAAAATTCTGAATGAGTGTAGTGATTTAATAGATATAAACTATGATAGCCTCAGTATATTCGTGAAGAAAATCTCAGAACACTATATTAATTTAATTTAGGATCGCTTAGCTTATACAAACTTTACTTTTGTTTAGTCAATTTAGATTTATAAGCTAAATATTTACATATTTTTTTGTTTTCTCATAGATCTCAACGTAAAAAAAAAAAAATAATTTAGATGTAAGATACTATCACAGTTTTATTTTTTTTATTTTATTTTTTTTTCCAATTAATCCTTGTATTGTCATAACATGTAACCGTTTTCGCATGTGGTGTTAGCCTATAAGTAGTTATTACATTTATGTAAGTTATTTTGTAATCTTTTTTTCTGTATGTTTGCATTGATGTAAATAACTGTTGGCTGACCTTAAATAAATAAAAAAAAAATAAAAAAAAAAAAAAAAAAATACCTACATAAAACTTTAGTACTCAACTAAATTAAATTAAATGTTCCTGTATCCACAAGTAATTAGCTATTACCAGGGATAACTTGTTGCCAATGTATTAGAGTGATATTTTCCTTTTTTGTCATAAAAATTCCTCATTCTATAAATAGGTACCTTAACATACAATGTTGACAAAAGCATAAAGTCCAATATATGTATTCCTACGTATAAAACGTATCTACGTATAGGTACATAATACGTACAACGGTACATAATATATTAGATGTACGTTCCTAATTATGTCAATGTCACTGCATAGTATAAAACAAAGTCGCTTTCTCTGTCCCTATGTCCCTTTGTATGCTTAAATCTTTAAAACTACGCAACAGATTTTAATAGATAGAGTGATTCAAGAGGTAGGTTTTAGTATATAGGTACCTAATTTATTAGGTGTTAGACAATACGGGCGAAACCGCGGAAGGTAAGCTAGTTTAAAATAAAGGTAGAACTAGAAACTATGAACTGTATTCACATTATGTATAATTTTCATCTAGAGTTTCGTTTTATGTACTATACTTTACATAGTTTGTAGTAATTTGTTTCCTTTCGTTTCTTTTATAGCACGCTGTTCATTCATTACGGCATTGAACGAGGCCTTTGATGGAGTGAAAAGTAGTGAAACAATTAGTTTGAACAATAGAAAGTACTGTTTCACACATGCGTTCGTAACGTGTTAATTTCCCCGTTCTCCAAACAAAGTTTTATTTAACATTTCTTATATTACATTGACGCGACAAAATCGTATACCTAGTGATATATAGAAATTAAACGCGATTTATTCATAATATAGTTATATATTATTACTAGCGGTCCGCCCCGGCTTCGCCCGTGATACATATTTCGCAATAACGAAAGCTTTCTCAGGGTCTATTAAGATTGTCTGTGCCAAATTTCATCAAAATCGGTTGAGAGATTTAAGCGGGAAAGCGTAACAAACAGACAGACAGCCAGACAGAGTTACTTTCAAATTTATAGTATTAGTAGGGATTATTAAATGTGTGAATGTAGAAAATAGGTAAATATGATAGTAGGTAGGTACTTAAAAATACCATCTTTTTTTCGCACAAAACAATTAAACGTATTTCGCTAAAATAAGATACGAATACCTCTATTCTTTATCAAAAAAAGATAAAGCCGAGAGCGTCATCCAATCAAACAATAAAACTATGTTTAAGTGTGGTTTAACAGGATGTCAGGTCAGAGTTTAATTGACGATTTGCAAACCGGCCGTTTAATTATTTATTTCTTAAGCTAGATATAAAGATATATGGAGGATAGTCCCAGGTGAGTGACCAGGACGCCAGGGAAGGTGAAAAGGTTAACCATTTGTTCCAGACATCTGATCGCGCTCCTTTTAGGGTTGTCACAAGAAGTTTCTAGCAGATGTTTGCAGTGCGTAAAAACTGTCGAATAAGGTTTGTTGTGAGTATAAAAGTAACAAATAAGGCATTTATGCGTTGTGAGCAAAATGCTTTTAGAATATGTTATAAACATTTAATTTTCTTGAATTTGAAATTTGATGATCCTTCACAATTTTTAATGTACCTATTATACTTAATCACTAAAGTAAACATCAATAATATTGATATATAATTTATGCCCTTGAAGTTCAAACTTTATGATTCATTTACAAGCCAAATTTTTGTAATTATTACTTATTTATTACTGATTACACCAATAAATATAGCTTTTTATTAAGACTAGAAAGTGATCTGTAAATAAATATACAAATAATACGGCAATAAATAATATTCTTAGTGGGTGTATGAAGTAGTTCTGATGCTTTGCTGTAGGTGTCACATAAATTACAATTTATCATCCATAAATCTAATTTATCACGCAGCTTGAAAGAAATAAAATTAATGAAATAATCCTGCTGGTTGACAGCCCTGGGTGTATGCCCGTATTCATTGTTGTTTATGGTAGATTTAACAAGGCGAATAAAGCGTAAATTGTGCTATTGTTAGGCCTTATTTTTCACTTATCCATACTATACTTAATATTATAAATGCGAAAGTAGCTCTGTCTGTCTGTCTGTTACTCAATCACGCCTTAACTACTGAACCAATTTGCATGAAATTTGGTATAGAGATATTTTAATACCCGAGAAAGGACATAGGATAGGTTTTATCCCGGAAATCCCACGGGAACGGGAACTATGCGGGTTTTTCTTTGACTGCGCGGACGATGCCGCGGGTGGAAAGCTAGTGTATTTGGTATGTTTTCAATTACTGTTTGACGTGCGATGTTTAATGTTTAGTTTCCGGTACAGAAAATAAGTTTAATGGTTGTAAAAATTAAACGGCTTTTTGCAATTTTTAAATTACTAACACAAATACTAGTTAAGGAAAAACACATTAAACTCGGACTCAAAACATTTTTTATTCAATAAGATTCCTTCTAGAAGCACTTTTGAATCGTCATAGCATATTTTCAACATTTACCATTTTCCATTAAAATAGGTTCTAATATTGAAGTTTTAATTACGACTAAACAACAAGCATTCAAATATATATCAAATACCTAAAAATCTCTCTTAACCCATTCTACCCTACTCCATGCCCAATTTCAAAACACACTTCAAATTAATCACGGTTCCTTTAATCGAGCTCTAAACGGGAATAAATACCCTAACTAATGAATTACTCCTATCACCATGGGAGGGCTTCTGAGGGAGTAATTATTTTTCCCTTTAGACCAATTAATCAGAAAACTAAAAATTCGATTCGAAACGTCAGTGTGATTTACTGATTTTTCGATGATTAGCTTACACGGGGTTCGAGAATAGAGAGTAATTAACATTCTTTGGTAATTTTAAGCTTAGAATGAATTATTCAGTAGAGCTTGGAGTAGCTGCTTTTTAATTTAGTGATGTGATACGGTATATCTATTGGTTTGTATAATTCATTGCTATCTTTACTGAGATTCATTAAAAAGTAAGTTACATTTGCCTTAATATATATATGATAATGTACATTCAAATTCGAATTCATTTATTAATTGCCTAGCTAATAAATATCTAGTACCTAGCTAATAATATGTTTTGCGTTTCTAATATTGTCACTAAAATTATAGAATAATATTAATATATAACATTAGAAACAACATAATATCATAAAAAAAGTTAAGGTATCTCTACACATTTAGGTATTATTATCGTCAAAAGGTTGACCATCTTTGTGTTGTTGGGTATTAAATTTTCATACAGATAATAAAGTGACCGAATTACAGCAATTATTCAAATCGGCATATGGTATATTACATTATGTTATTATATCGCTTGGAGGTCACATTGGACCTTCACGCGATTATATCCGTCATGGTTTTGTTTTGGACAACAATTGATAATCGACAATTTTTTGCTGATACATAGAATAATGTTATACCATATTACAATAATTATTCGTGAATTTCATAAAAATATATTTAAATTTTCAAACTATGAAAATTAATTCATGTGTCAAATTAACCTAAACGTTTTTTTTTTCAACATAACAACCAGACAATAATCATTTATTTCGAATTTAAAATCATTATGCCAATAATTTATTTCACAAATTCTTACATAAGTGCACAATTGAACACTTGAAAATTTTACGACATGCAATCCTCAAGTAATGAATGGTCAATAGCTACTGACCATGTGAAATTGTTTAACGACCTTCTGGCCCATCTATTGCGTCACTAATAAGGCATCTTATTAAATAAATGTCTGCGCAATCATCCTTTCATATGCTCGAATAATTGCTTTGAAATAACAGTCAATTACTTCTAATAATGTGTAATGCATATCTTAGTCAGAAAATGTCTTTTAAAATGATACCGCCACGTATTGTTCATATCTGCTTCTTATTTTATACTAGCTTTCCGCCCGCTTTATCTAAAACCTAATAAATTATATACTCAAACCTTCCTATTTAATCACTCTATCTATTAAAAAAACCGCATCAAAATCCGTTGCTTAGTTTTAAAGATTTAAGCATACATAGGTATATAGGGACAGAGAAAGCGACTTTGTTTTATACTATGTAGTGATGAATTGTTTTCTTATTACATTATTTAAAAGCTTGTTACAAATTTTTATTAACAGATGTTAGTAGGCACTATCTTAATGCAAAATTTCATCCAGATTGGATCATCCATTTATGTGTAAAAGAGTATCAAATTTTTACCCATCTCTACAAAATTTCGCTATAATAATTGAAGTGGGATTCTCTCAAAATTTATCTAGTTTAATATATTTAAAGTACTCCATTAACTTTCCATTTTATTACATAAATTAGAAACCGCGGTACGTTACTCCCTTGTTTATTTTAGTGAGATTTTTAATCTAATAGACCTCTTCGAATCAGCTCATTTGCATAGAAACTTAAGTGCCTTTCACGTATTTCTCTATTATCTTATTATTATAAGCTCAAATTTAATAAATTTTTAATTCAATTTATTAAAAAAGGAATTTTCATAGATATAGTTTTTCATTTCTAGATAGTTTTAAAAGTGTTGTATATTTCAAATGTGAAATTTTAAACACATCCTTTTTAAGCAAAGATAATAATTGATTAATTTAGAAGTGTATCTATGAATCTTTAAAATAATTAACCCTCTTTTTCGACAGTTATTAAAACTATGAACTTTTCGCGCAGTCGTCTACGTAACTACATATTAAGTAAAGACCATAGACCAAAGCAAAGTCCTACTAATATTATTATAAATGCGAAAGTTGTGACGATGATTAAGGTTTGTATGTATGTATGTATGTTTGTTACTCTTTCACCCAAATACAACTGCTGATTACAATGAAATTTAGCACACATATAGATGGTAACTTGCTCAATACATAAAATGTAAAGTACATACAACGGTGAAGTTCATAGCAAAGATTAATATAGGGAGATAAACTTCCATACACCATCACTAGTCACTACACTTTAAAACAATGAACATAACACTTTCTTAATCTATTTCCCACGGTAAGAAAACACGGATATTATGTACAAATGTTCTCGTTCCTGTGTTTACTGAAAATTAACAAATATTTTGTAAACATGATGAAAACTTCTTCGACAGAGTAATTAATCATTGATTCATGTGACGAAGGTGCGAACTAAAATGGGCTCGTAATTTTTAGTAAAATGTTTTATATTCTCGTTTTAATTGGATTTCAAGGTAATAAAACATTTAATAGTAAATGCAAATATTTGCTGTTATTTTATGAGTGATTTCTTTCTTTAATATACTTGTTTTATGTAAATTGGAATAATCAACTTTAATTTCAGTCCATTTTACCACGACCTGTAACAATAATTTTTATTTTATAAAATAATCTCATATCTGTATTTGTTTTAATTAAAATTTAATTAAAAGTCGTGGTAGTAACAATTCAAATACTTAGAGTAGAAATAATAGTTATTTTTTGTTTGTCAAATCAAATAAAATCAAATTATCTTTATTTTTTTCAAGAAGTACGTAAGTATATTTGATATCATACTTAATCATGCTTAATGAATTGGTCACTATTTCATACAAGCATAGTTAGAACATATCAAAAAAAAATAATTTAGGTACATATTATAGGTACTATACATATAATAAATCTGTAGAAGGGTCAATTCTGTACATTGAAAATATTGAAAAAATAAATAGCAGGGGGTGTTACTGGATCGATACCAAACCCAAATATGTGATTAAAAAAATTTTTGTCTGTCTGTCTGTCTGTCTGTCTGTCTGTCTGTCTGTCTGTCTGTCTGTCTGTATGTGAAGGCATCACGTGAAAACTAACGGTTGGATTTCGATGAAACTTGGTATAATTATACCTTATTATCCTGGGCGTAAAATAGGATACTTTTTATCCTGGAAAAATACGTAGAAAAAAATTAAACTTAATTTTTCAGTTTTATCCATAGACGTTGTTCTGTAGAACCGCGAACACACGTTGCGTATTATTATAGGCCTAGCCGTATTTGGGTCCAATAGATATTTATAAGATGTCAGAGTTACTCAAAATGGAGAAATAAACCATCCACGCGAAGACCGACATCCGCGCGGACGGAGTCGCGGGCGAAAGCTAGTATTTCATTTTTCAGCTATAATATGCAACAGTATAAAGTGGGATAAAATAAGTTGTTCAAGTGACATAGAGCAGACCCTCCCGGAGGGTACAGTGTCTGACATCGGACGGTTCCCATGGCTTGGCGTCGTACAGCATAGTTTTTGTGAGTTTTAATATATTTGATATTTCAACAGTGTAGAGCTTAAATAGATATAAATAATATAATAAACTAGCTTCTGCCCGCGTTATCAAAGAAAAACCCGTATAGTTACCGTTCCCGAAGAATTTCCGGGAAAACCCCTATTCTATGTGTTAATCCAAGTTACCCTCTATATGTATGCTAAATTTCATTGTAATCGGTTCAGTAGTATTTGCGTGAAAGAGTTACAAACACACACACACACACATCCTCACAAACTTTCGCATTTACGTATATAATACTAGTAGTAAGTAGTTATGCTCTTCTTACGTTAAAAAACATTCACTAGGTACTTAATTTGATCATACAGAAAAATGTTTAAAAATGTTCTGTATTCTTTGGGCAAGTTTTGTTTTTAATTTTAGATATCGGTGGTGCGACAAGGTTCGCGATAACGGGTGGGATCCTCATCCATCCCACATTTGTACTGGCTCCTGCTGAAGATGTAGCTAGGATACAGCCAGCCACTTTAGTGTGAGTTTAATATACTTTATTTAATATACCTACCTGGATCACTAATAGAATAAATTTTAGATTCAGTATGGTGGTAGTAAATTAATTTATTCTTTATTTCGTTGAAAGTGTCGAAGGGCATTTTGTTAGTGGCTCTTAGAAAACATACGTCTTCCATAATTATTTCTATCCTACAAATACAATCAAATAATCACGGTTTGCATTAATTCTACCCCATAGAACAGAATAGTTGTGCCCCACGGTTATACCCGCGTTGCATCCGCTCCTGTTGCTCTTAGCGTGATGATAATATGCCTTCTTTGATAAATAGGCTATCTAACACCGAAAGAACTTTTCAAATCGGACCAGTAGTTCCTGAGATTAGCGCGTTCAAACAAACAAATTAACAAACAAACTCTTTAGCGTTAAAATATTAAGTATAGATGTAAGATATTATGTACCAAATCTTAATTATTATTACTTTACAGAAATAATACGAAGTTCATAGCATGGCAGACAGCTACAAATAAGTATTCTATAGACGTGGTTGATTACTACATGCACCCTGAGTATGAAAAACAGACGTTTGCTACTGTGGCTCTTCTTGAACTGTATTCCAGGAAAGATTATGGCATTGGTGAGTTATGCTTCATGTTTATATTTACTACAAATAGCTAGAAATTATAGGGGCTTTAACGGATTTTAAACCCGATTTATTATATACTAGCTGCGCTCCGCGGTTTCACCCCTTGGCTCCGCCTCTGTTGGCCTTAGCGCGATGATATATAACTTATAGGCTTCCTCGATGAATGGGCTATCTAACACCGAAAGAATTTTTCAAATCGGACTAGTAGTTCCTGAGATTAGCGCGTTCAAACAAACAAAGTAACGCTTCAGCTTTATGTTATCATATAGATTAGTAGTTATAGATTCTTTATTTTATTTTTTTATAGATTCCTATGACCACACTCGCAGTAAAGTGTTCGAAATTTTATAATGTACTAACTTCCGTAAGTAACACACTAAAATACTACTAGCTCTTAACCGCGGCTTGTTTTTGTTACAGCGCCTCTGCTACCGATATGCATGCCAATTAGAGGTGGTGGTGCTTTTTACGACATGTATGTGGTAAAAATGACTGATGGTAAGTACATATTATATATAATATAGTAATATGTTGCAGAATTATCTATTAATTCAGCCTCAGGTTTAACTCGATAAGTATTTAATTTAAATACTAGCTTCCGCCCGCGACTCCGTGCGCGCGGAAAAATTATGAAAAATTAAGATTTATTGTTTTCTACATATTTTTCCGGTATAAAAAGTATCCTATTTTATACCTAGGATTATAAGGTATAATTGTACCAAGTTTCATCGAAATTGAACCGTTAGTTTTCACGTGATGCCTTCATATGCAGACAGACAGACAAAACATTTTTAATCACATATTTGGGTTTGGTATCGATCCAGTAACACCCCCCTGCTATTTATTTTTTCAATATTTTCAATGTACAGAATTGACCCTTCTACAGATTTATTATATTTATATGTAATAGACTACAAATATTATGATTTATTTGAACTCTTTGTTATATTTTATCGTTTCATGCTTTTTATCGATATCTAGAAATTGTAATTCTGCCAGAAATGTTTGTTCACAGAAAAGGTAGATTTAGCAAAGGAAGTAGTAAAAGTGAACTTCGTCGAGAACCAAGATTGTGAAGAATTCTATTTTCAGGCAAAGGTTTTTATTTTTATTTATTACAAAAAATTACGAACAACTACCATGTAAGGACCTAGGGTATTAGCGTATATATTATATGTCCTTAAAAGGCCGGCAAAACACTTGTAACAACACCAGGGTTGGGATTGTTTATGAATACTTAACATCATCTCTACCATAAAAAGATTATACCTACCTATTTATAACTAGCTGTGCCCAGCGGCTTTTCCCACGTTTCTCTGCTCCAATTGTTCTTAGCGTGATGATATATAGCCTTCCTCGATAAATGAGCTATCTAACACCGAAAGAATTTTTCAGATCCAAGAGGAAGGTTATAAAATATAATGTATTAGGTTTTAGACAAAGCGGGCTAAGCCGCGGGTGCTAAGCTCTAAACTTTTTTTTTTTTTTTTTTTTTTTATTGTGTGATAGGGAAGCGCTTGACCACGATCTCGCCTGATGGTAAGCTGAGATGTGGCCTAAGATGGAGCGCGCTTCCCTAGAAGGTAAACTTATAATAAGATAAATTTTTAATCAATTTAATACACAATATCATTATCTCATTACTCGCATTGATCCTCACTCAGTCTATTACATAAATTTTATTTACAGTTTAATAATAAATATAATCAGTTATTTAACCATTTACATTTATATCGACTATTTTTTTGCTTTTCAGTTAAATTACAAAAAGATGACGCCAGTTAAACCCATATGTGCTAAATCAATTAACATGAAGGACCCTTGTGTTTGGGATGGTGGTTATGCCCTCATCACCAGACAGGCTTGGGGCTTCTGGAAACTGGTAAATACTTTCAAATATGATGTCGACAGTTCTTTATGAAAACGATAACGCGTACCTATTTACACGGGAGATAACTGCGAACTATTAATACTAATGATATAGTTGTAAATAATAAAATCTAAATACACAATTGAACAATTTTGAGAAACTCATACGAAAATGTTTTTTTTTTTAAACAAGTAGTCTTTTCATACATCAGGATCATGGTATTTTAATGCGTCTAGGCTCTAGCTCGTTTGTCGCGCGTTTGAACTTTCAATTCGTGTTACAAGACTTTTCATCAGACATAACCAAGACACATTCTCTTCTAATATATAAAAATCAATGCCACTTTTCGTTGTAATTCCATAACTCGAGAACGGCTGAACCGATTTCGATAATTCTTTTTTTATTATATTCCTTGAAGTACGAGGATGGTTCTTATGTAGAGAAAACGTTAATATGTACCACGGGCGAAGCCGGGGCGGACCGCTAGTCTTTAATATATATAAATCTCGTGTCACAGTGTTTGTCCTCAATGGACTCCTAAACCACTTAACCGATTATAATAAAATTCGCACACCATGTGCAGTTCAATCCAACTTGAGAGATAAGATAGTTTAAATTTCAAATCGTTTTAGAGAAAGCGGGCGAAGCCGCGGGCGTTAAGCTAGTTGTTCCATATAAACTTACCCAATTTGTACATATTTTTCTATCGTCTATATTCTATATCTGTGTTTGTATAAAAAGTATGCAATAAAATCTATCTATGAAAATCAAATCAAATAAAATATGTTTATTTGCTTGTTTAAAGGTTTATAGAATACATATCTGTTCTCACATATACTGCCATTTTAAATGGCATGCAATTTTTTTTATTAAATCATCATTAATACAAATTGAAACATTCAATTAATACAGTATGAACTATGAATAATAATCTGTGTATATTTTAGATTGGTTTCGGTCTCCGGGGTCCAGGTTGCGCGGCGCCAGCTCGGTTCATCAACGTCCACGACTACCTCATGTGGATAGACGAAGTGATCACCCAGGCTCCACTACAAGAGAAGTATTTGGATGAAGAGGCATTGGTGTTCAGAAGGGTGTCGCCTATCAAAATCGTTATGTATAAATGTAAGGAGCGGGGTTTATTTTTTCTTTAAGTTTGCTAATGGTGGGAATTTTTGTTTGTGTTCTGACAATACAAATAGCAAAGATAATATAATATTATGCTAATAGTTACTTTTATTCTATTGAAATTTATATTGTGTTAAATGTTTGTTTTTAAAATTCGTTACTAATATAGTATAGTATATATTAAAGTATATTAGCATTTTTTAAATAATATGTATTCACACGAAAAGAAGCTGTCTATTTACAATTGTAAGGTTGCCTGGAAGAAATCGTTTTTAAGCGATAAAGCCGCAAAATTGTACATTTATTTTAAGTTACTATATCGTTTCTGTAAATTTTGTTTTTGTGTGCATTGTACAATAAAGTGTTTTCTATTCTATTCTCATTGTAAAGCTATCTAGTTACACCCTACACGTATTCATGTGATCTTTATAATTTCTTCTAAACATTTCAGCCAAAGTGAGACAGCCAAAAAACTTTGGTCAATGCGAGAGAAAAAAGCGGGGAAGCGTTCTTTACAAAGACAACACGGAAATTCTGGCGACCAAGAATTTTGCACAAGGCTTCTTTTTCGTAGGTTTTCCTTACATTTTTTTTGTAATAAAACTTATTTTTATACATTTTGATTCGTAAAACACGCAGACGTTGGAGCCTTCGGTTTTTCCATGTGGATAAATGCAAGTAATGCAGAATGAACTAGTTTAGTAGTAAAACACACGTTCCATAACCATATTTATTTTTAACTAGCTGACCCGACAGACTCTGTCCTGTGGAGAACTGTCAAACGTGTGTATATGTTTTCTTATTTTTTGTCTGATCGAATTTCTAAATCTTTCCTTTATTTATTTACTAGCTTTCCGCCTGCGGCTTCGCCCGCGAAAAAAAGATAAGGCGACTTTGTTTTATACTTTGTAGTGATTTATTTTATTTTAGAATTCCCGACAAAGGATAGGTACAGATTACATTTATTACATCTTATTTAAGTACGTCATAAGTCCATATTTGTTATGGACAGGAGAAGGATCTTATGATCCTTAAAAAATACGTGTGACACTCGAGGACTGCCGCGGTAAAGCTATTGCATAGCATCGCATCGCTGTGCCGGTTGGAGTGGGGGGTGTTAGGTTTTTTCGTTACGGAATTTTTACATTCGGTCACCGCGCTCAAAGTCTGAGATAAAAGCTATGCCATAGATTAATAACAAATATCGAAATCAGTCCAGTCGTTCATACGTGATATCTGACCAAGAGAAATAAGGATTCATTTTTATATAGAGACTAACTTACCGCCCGCTGCTGCGCCCGCTTTCTCTAAAACGATTTGAGAAACTATCCTATCTCTCAAGTTGGATCGAACTGCGAATTTTATTATAATCGGTTAAGTGGTTCAGGAGTCCATTGAGGACAAACATTGTGACACGAGATTTATATATATATATAATATATTAAGATGACTGCAATAATCGCAATATTCATGAAATCTCTCCCTTTTAATTAAGTTATAAACAACACATTAACCCTAGAAAGATAATCATATTGAGTAATACGGGAAAGATAGTCATGCGTCAAATTTACGCATGTTTTTTAGTTAGCTCTAAGTCGCGGTATATTGTTTTTTTTTCTATAAATTGTAAGTTATTATATATTTACAGTTATGTTAGAATAATTAATATTACAAATAATTTATTTTTAATTATTTTTATACATATAAAAAAACGAAAACATTAAACGTCTGCTTTAAATCTACAATTCTTGTAACACGTATTATTTCTAATAAAAACTTATTTTTGGCTACAATTATCAGACTTTTTTATATCTTATATATATGTTGTACATATACTTATATAAAAAATAGTGAGAAACAAGTTTAGCACATATCAACGTATGCTCACGACATAATATAACGATGTTACATTTTTTGCAGGAGGAATTTGCCTTTCGTCATATTTCAGAAGGACAAATCGTATAGTAAATACGTTTTTTTTTTACGGAAGGCCTCCTCAGTACTTTCTTACGATGTACCAGATACTTTATTTGGCAACAAATTGGAGATATTATCACCCAAATATCTTATCAAAGCTGGTGATTCTAAACACCCACGCATAAACAAAGAAGACGGTTCCATGCTTCTATATTTCATGTTTTTTTGACTCGGATGTTTTTGTGCTTTGATGTTAACATTGTGGCTATAAATTTAATATGCAATATCCAAGCAATTTTATTGATTCCATAAAATAAAGCCATTGGCCATCTCATTGTCTTACTACTATTGAACATCAGGGAACACATTCGGTCTAATGCATCTACTTCGCCTTTTGCTTGAATGTAATATATCATCTTTGCTTTGTACCTCATCGGGAAAAGCTTCTTCTGTGTCACTTTGCTCGTCATTTTCAATTTCGTGGTCCTCCTACTTCCCTATCGGTTTCTTCACAGGGACCCTCATCGCTTTGCATAAGAGCGGCTAGTATACAATATTCTTCCAATTTTCTATCCCCAATTGTTTTCTATATTTGCTTCAATATGTATAAAAATAAATTTTAAACATAAGTCACAATATACAGTAAAAATAAGCTAAAAAATATTCAAACTACCATAGAAGTCAAAATCTTAAAAGTCACGGTAAAGATAATCATGCGTAATTTTGACTCACGTAGTCGTTATATTTCAAAATTGGTTACTCTAACTTTATTGAGACGTATACCATAGGGTAGCTCTTAGTGACTTATGAAATGTCCTATAAGCACAGTTATGGATTCGCGACATTTAAAAAGATAAAACTATATTTCGAAAACGCAGGAGTCATTTTGACGCAGACTGTCTTTCTAGGGTTAATAACTTTTTCTTCAGATGTCAGTCGCGCAAGCAGCAGAGGTGTCCTGCGCCACGATAGTGCTAGAGGTGTCGACCCGCAGTAACGCGGCGATCTGGGTGGAGAACCACTGCTACCAAGACCTGACTGCGGACAGGACGGGCTACCGGCTCGATAAGAAGAAGGATTTACGCCCGTTAGTTAAACAGTTTGATATAGCCGCTATTATCATACTCTAAAATTTATTTGTTCAATTAGACTCCTTGAATCGTCATGACGTAGTTTTGCCATTTACCACCGATTCGGTAAGCAGTTCGTAATTCAGTTACGCAGAAGAACTGGCAAGAAACTCCGTAATTGCTCTTTTAAAATCTTTTTAATTTTACATAATATTATGTACATATATAATAATAATGCCAAAGAACTGTCCAGCCCCCCTAGCCAAGTGGCTTTCTGTTAGCGTAGCGTTCAATAGAATAGACTACGAATGTATGAGATTGACGTAAGCTGTAGATACGTGATTCTTAAGCGACATTCCATGGATTTTCATCTTCTGTATACCTACTTCTTCGTCAAGAAAAACAATTAGTAAAACAGCTGTAGGTATAATGCATCTGTCCCATATCTGCCCCATTCCCACAAGACATGGGAATTTACTTAATCATACATCTATGACACTATCTTTGGACATCGTCCAACAAGCATGCTATTATCTGTGATGTGGTACTCGAATAAATAAATAATTCCACAGCTGTGTTGTACAAATTAAGCACTCTGGTTAGCAGCCTTAAAGTTTTTATATATAGGTGCCTTTTTTGTTTATCGTGAGATGGAATTCGAAACATTGCTTTGCAGTAGTGACATTCTTTTTAAATTCATAAGTAACGAAGCAAAATACTTATTATCAACTTTCATTGATGCCATTCAAATATTAAACAGACATGTTAACATTAAAAATTTTAAATTAACTCTTACTTAATTCTAAATCTTTTTTCCTTTTAAAACATTACAGGAACGAATGCTTCATATACTTCCAATCGGTCGCGTACGTCGAGTTTCGCTTCTACTTCTCGTTTCGAGCAGTTCTAGAAGTCACTCTGTACGGTAAGGTGGAACACGTGAAGAACCTGCTGCACCCGCACCGTGTCACCGTGTCTACACACGCGTGGTACCCCACGTATATATATCTGAGGACCAAGTGGTTCGTGCCGTACTTCAGCTGGTGGTGGGCCATGTAAATGGTACGACGAAGGTTTTGTGAAAGACTTACTACTATAAGAGTAGCGCAGACCCAAACTGAGTCTTGGCCTCCGAAAATAAGACTCTATTTGACTCTATCCTGCGCCATCTCTTGCGAAAGACGTCTTTGTGAAAGATGTATTTATTATATTAATTCTTAGGGAAAATTTCCAGACCTTTTTCTTGACCACTAGATAGTCTGGAAGAGGCTGCTGTAGCGATAAAACGCCTGTTCTACTCAACTGTGTCTTTAATATGTATATTTAGTTTATTTCTGTTTTTATTTGTAATAAAGTACTTTTATTTGTTTGTTTGTACCAACTACCAGCCTTTTGTTTTAATAATTAAAACCTCTCTAGTGCGGTATTGTGATAAACAGCATCATACTAAATTAGTAAGTATATAAATCGAATAATAAAGCTGCAAAAGCTTAACTTCATTAATTAATTTTAATATATTTTGTTTCTTTGTGTGTGAGTGCGAATTAAAAAATAAAAAACGAGTGGAATTATGCTAATGAACGTTCAAATGATGATAATAAATATGTATCATGGGGATTTTTTTTTAGGACTTAATATTTAAGTATCAGAATGACTTATTTTTACTGCGAATCGATTTCCTTTGCATTCTCAGTTGAAACTCTTAACCTGTATTCTAAGTGGGTGATATATCACCGTAATCTTAAAGAAAATCTCTCAAACTTCTATCTGGTTATAAAAAATGGTCGGTGTGTTTGATGCGTATATCAAACAATCCGCGGAGTTATCAGGTTGTTTCCCGTATAGCTACTAGTTTTACGGCAAATTGTATGCCATTATTTTTTAGTGCTGTAGATTTCTTGCGGTTTTAGGATGTTCTCGATCTTGCAAATTTAATCAATTTTGTTAATATTGGTCAATATTGGTGTGGGTACTTTGTTTTGTGTTAGCACAACATAAAGTGTGGTAGATATTTGCTTGGTAGTAAATTAATCATACTTTTCAATATTTTTGAAGTGAAACTTCTTTAGTCGCTTTGAGAGTAAAATTTCAAGGTTGCGTCATGGCAATGCCGTCACGTCATGGAGTAAAGCGACGATTTTAATATCTATGAATCTTGCCAAATAAGTTTCACTTCTGATACGTGTGTTAAGCACGTTTTTTTGTAGCTATTATGTATTTAAATTGATGTTCAATATTCACAATATAAACACACAAATACCAATCTATATATCGACCATAAAATGCGTAAGTGAAACGAGTGGAATTAACGATAAGTAATCAAGATGTTAGGGTCATTGCGCTGGTTTTCGTCCAATTATAGGAGTTGCCAACTTTGCGATACGAAATAAATATTTTGGAGCACCATTTTTTTTTAAGTCCTTATATAGTCTTCTTTAAGATAATATTAAGGGAAAATAAATCATTTTGATGTATCTTTTTATTTAAATTATTTTCTGCAAAAGTAGGGTAAATGCTAGTTTTCGTCCAAAAAAACTGGTTTTCGTCCTAGTGTAAGCTAGTTTTCGACCACCGTGTAGAAAAAGGAGGGTAGGTCAACTATTAAGTTTAAAATCAATTACAGGTAAATATATACGTTTATTTAATTAACATTACAATTTCTCACTACCCAGGTTTAGTTTTACTTGTGGTTTTACTAATAATAATCAATAGGTATAACTAGTCAACACTGAGATCTATGTAGCACTTGGCAGTCCTTATAGGCGTTAGTGATGACTGTATAATCATTCGTAATAAAGAAAGGAATGCGTTCCTTACAATGTAAATGAAACAAGTAATAATTACAGGACTAAGAAATAACATCAAAAAACAGAAATATTCATTCTAACAACAAAAATTTTCATTCTAATACTTTGTTTATCAAATGAAACGTACTATAAACACACAGCCATAATAATAAGTTTTAGCTACAGAATCTTCAGTGTACGCAGCGTCTTTTTTTTCTAGATTTCTTAGACTCCTTCGAGGCCATCTAAAAACAATAAGATCTTTCTGAGGATACGTTGAGTAAGTATAATAAAAAAATACTGCATTGGCAAAACAGACCTAGAATAAAAGATGATACTCAAGTGAATGATAATCAAGAAAAATACAGTGTATTATGTCTGACCTACCCCCATTTATGCTACGAATAATTGACTCTACTTCACATAAGGAGAATGATACATGACTGAATGAATGACAATATTAGGCACCTACAACACTCTGGCCCTCACCAATTATTTATAAGGAAGATACTGAATAGAAAACTTTTCAATACGTAAAAATAGACGAAAAGTAATGCAAAAGAATGGCTATATTTAATTTTTGGATACTCCAATACTCATTCATGGACGAAAACTAAAACATTTAAAGCTAAATTTAGTTTTCGTCCACTTCTTTAAATATTTTTTTATTTTGGCAGCACTGACATAGCAGTGGACGGAAACCAAAAAAACTAAACTAATAGCAATAAAGATCACTTCGGGAGAAACTATTCAGTATTTTAAAGGTCCGATAAAGTAAAATGACCCTAACAAATATTCACGTAGCTGTTTGAGTTTCCGTCCACTTGGACGAAAACCAAATATTTTGAGAATTTGGTAACCTAGTATCCGTCCACTTAATATTTCGAAGAGTATTATTAAAATGTATGATAAACACTTATAATTGCGTTTATTATGCTTATAAATAAACATACGTACCAAAAACATTACGTAAACTAGCTAAAACAGTGATTTACCTTACCATGAACTTTTCTCGCCGGTAAATTTTTCTCTCGCGCGATGACATCTGCAAGGCACGTATGCGAAGCGGCCACATTTACGTTAATTTTTTGAACTCTCTTCTTGTCAAATCAAATTTTAATGTTGATAGTACTGTTGCTTAAACATTATGGACCGTAAAAAGTGCAAACTTGCGCGGGAAGGTAGGTTTGTATTCAAGTTTTACGCACGTGATTGTAGCAGGTCAGTCAAATGGACGAAAACAGAAGCTGGACGGCAAACCAGCGCAATTACCCTATCAAAGATATTTTTATATTCAAGGTTGTTTTTAACGAGAGCACGGTTTCAAGTGATCGCGTATTTTGTAATGTTTTTATGTTTGTTAATTTTGATGAAAGATATTTTGCAATAAAGATATTCAAATTATTTTTGGTTTTATTTTAACTGGAATTGATTATCTTAACAAGTAAATAAAACTTACCTAAAGCTGATAAAACTTACCTAAAGCTTATTTCTTTTTGTAAGTACATGTACATAACAAATAGAATTAATAAAATGTATCAGACATATTAAAAGATAAATGATATGCAAATTAATACATATTTAATTAATTAGGTAATAATTTAATTAAAAATAGTTATTTAAACTTCAAGGCTATTGTTTTCTTGACCTTATTTCTATATGTATGTTACATAATAAATTTTATGTTTTGACTTTGTATTAATTAGACATAATATCTAATTATTATTAAATTAGATATTACTCAATAAGAACGTTCATAAAAGTAAATGAATATATTTAAATATTTCTATAAATCGAAATAGTGTATGTACCAACTCTACATTTCAACTTTTTAACGGATTTTAAACACGTTGTTACTTTTTCTGTTATTTTCCGACCACTTTAAAGCGCGTTTAAAACCGTTGAAAAGTGTTAAAATTTTTATAATCAGCTAGCCGACACATTTTTCTATAGAAACCAAGGCGACAGGAACAGTGTAATAAACACTTTATGGTTAAAAGAATGCAAACTTTTCCCGCCAATTTATACGTAGGTAAAATCGACGAGTTACTTAAACAACTGTCAACATATGTTAATAGAGTACTTGATCCAAATACTCTCAGGTAATTAATTCAGCCGTTTATCGAAAGATTTATGCTATCACGTAGAAACTTTCGAAATTTATTGAATTAAATGTATCTGCTATTACAATGGCATAAGATATATATTGGCGTGGAGAGTATTGAGAATACGTAGAAATGTATCTATAGGCTGGAAATCAACGGACAGACAGAAAAAGTTGTCGAGGTGAAAGACCGCGACGCGGTAGGGCTGCCGCAACGAGGTTTTCGTGTGACAATTATATATGAGGCTATTACAGTACTTGGAGATGTGACCGTGTCTAAATTTGCGCGTTATTTAATACTAGCTTTCCGCCCGCGGCTTCGCCCGCGTTTTCAAAGAAAAACCCGCATAGTTCCCGTTCCCGTGGGATTTCAGGGATAAAACCTAGCCTATGTTACTCGTGGATAATGTAGCTTTCGAATGGTGAAAGAATTTTTCAAATCTGCCAAGTAGTTTCGGAGCCTATTCAATTCATACAAACAAACAAACAAACAAAAAATCAAACCTTTCCTCTTTATAATATTTGTATAGATTATTTCCTAACATTTAACATTAGTAGTAATTTTTCTGGTAACGCACAATAAAAAAGCACTAACCTAATGATAAGTGCATTAGGTATTATTTTCCTAATGATAAATACTTGTTCGTACAAATTATTTAATCTTAAAATTGGATACCAGTATTGTGATACTTACTAATTTGATATAGTTACAATAGCATAAATAAAAACTGATTCATTTTTGCGCTGGTCGCTTTATATTTAAAGTACTTCATAAAATTAGCTTTTTTGCGAGCTGGACTGTTATTGGATTTGTATTTATATTTCAACAATAGGTAGGTAACTTTTCTTAACACAGGGTAAATATTTGTTTTCATGAATATTGCTTGAGTACCATTTCTTTGCAAGCATTAGAAACTTTAATTTATTGCTTGCTTCTAAGACATGTTCTTGAAACAGGAGAAACGATATTTTTTATCAATGATAAGATCTTTTATAAAGTAACAAACTTTCACATTTAGAACTGTGTTAGTGGCAACCCTACATCTCGAATAGGAGATTAATTGTGTCCTATTATATCAAGCTGTTTCGCAAATCGTTTGCCTTTGTGGAGATTTGTTTTCACGACCCAACCTGACCTTTTGTAGTAAATTATGTTCTAAATCATTTACTGTCATCAAATATCTTATATCCGGCATATTTTAAAATTAAACAATTGTAGGTATTAAGAATTTTTATTGACTTTATAATGAGGTCACGCTTGTGTAGTGTAGATGGCATGGGCCGAACGCGTTCATATTTGTTTTATTGATGGCTAGTTTGAGTAAGGAAATATCAGACTTAGATGTTTTTGTGTTTGGAGGTAAAATGACATAATAAATACCTACTTGTAATATATGTATGTTAGAAATATGCTTGAATAAATTTGCAAATGTTTTCTGCTCTTTCATGCAAATCTATACTAATATTATAAAGAGGAAAGGTTTGTAATTATGTATGTATGTATGGTTTTCACTTTCTTCTTTTTCAATTTGGCACAGACAATCTTTAGACCCTGAGAAAGAACATAGGCTACCTTTTATTGCGAAATATGTACCACGGGCGAAGCTGGGGCGGACCGCTAGTTATAGGTATACATTTGGATGAAATGAATATAAATTTAGGTACAAAAATATAAATGGTAACGTTGGTCTCATCCCATCTATCAGAATAATTCCGCATTATTCTTATAATAATCACGATTTGAATGCTTATATTAGCATTGCGTTCTGTTTCATCACAAATCGCTTAATAAAAATGCTAATTTTGAGTAAACAAAAGCGCATACTCGTAAAAAAACTCAAATAGCGTTCAGAAAATTTGTACATCGCCATTAGATAAAATTAATTCAAACATCAAATCAAACACAAAGAAAATAAAGATATAACAATAAACTTTATTGTCCAACAATAAGGGTCAAATTTCAAAGAATTTAGATTGAAAGCAATACATTACAAAGTTAATGCGTTTTACGGGCTCTGAGGACGTTTTCATGGCTTCATACAAAGTTTCCATTTCATTCGGATTTTATGTTCAGATTACAGTAATCTTTAAAAGCCTCAGGTGTTATTTCAAGAGGTAGAAATAAAATATATATACTTATGGATATTTTATGACTTTAAATGTTGGTTCTTTGAAGATGGAATAACTCCTATAATCCTATAAACGAGATTAATGCTCACGATTTAACTCGAAGTGACATTATTTGATTAACAAACTTGTTTATTTTGAAGACTTATTTTTTATATCATATTAAATATAACTAGCATATGTGACAAACAGCTGTTGCAGGGGCTTCAAGGTATAAAAATAGTTTGTAAGAGCCCAAACACAGTCTTATCGAACTTACACAAAACATCATAAATATCTATAAAATTTCTGTTTGCTTTTTTCTGAGGTGTTTGATTACAAACCAAGGAATTTTATACATATATACGTTATGTACATTGATAGATGGTAGATATCCTATGTATATAAAACTCACGAAAGCACAGACAGAGATAGGTACATCACTCGTAAGTATTAATAGCATATTATAATATTAATTCAAGTTCATGTCGATAATCCAAGTAAAACTTAAAAACCTGCTAACCATTAATTTAGCATAAAAAGTATAGGAAGCTGATCGCAAAGGGACTACTTAGTGTTATTTAAAAATATTATTGCGTATATTCTCAATTTCAGATATATATGCGAACGTGAATGTTATACGCGTGTTTAAATTCTTATTTAGTTGTACATCCATTAAAATTGTTATTAAACTTTACTCACATAATAATCTTAAATAATAAAGTATGGAATTAATACAATAATAATTATGTTCGATGATGTATAGAGCAATTTTGAGCATAGCATAAAAAAAATAAAAAAAAGCAATCCAAAAATAGGCGGCGCTAAAACGTTTGATTTAATATTAATAAACAACGTCTAGCTATCATTAATATTCATTCATTACGTGAATCGTTCTCACGCATAATATTCTATCGAAGGCTCGATAAAAACTGTAAGAAACCGTTTAAAAATTAACATATGACTTGCAAATGCATGGGTTATGATATTATTCGAGCGCGTTGATGTCTTTTCTATGATAACATCTGCGCCATTGCACTTACGGGACGACTATAAATTGTTGAGTTTAGTTGATAGCTTAGAAGTTACGAGGAGTTTGTATAGTGTAGAATATTGTATAGTATAACTATAGTGTAATTACAATTTTTTAAGCTATTGCATAGCTTCTATCGCGGGCCTTGAGCGCGAGGACCGAATCGAGAAATTCCGTAACGAAAATCCCTCACGCTCCCCACTCCGACGGGCACGGAGGTGTGGCTTGAAGGCATAGCATGCAATAGCTTTACCGCGGCAGTCCCCGAGTGACACACGTCGTTTTATTATTTTACGTTTGTATTCTTGAGTTAAGTTAAATCATATAGTTAACTTTTAGCTTTAGAAAGTATATTTTGCACTACCTATAGTAAAATATTTTATAGACTTTTTTTCATAAAAAAACACAAATATCAACCTTTTGTTTCCTCGAAATTTACCTAATTAAGTTTTAAGTAATTTTGTTGATTTCAGTTAACTCTACATTTTATGTTTAAGTTCAAACAATTGTCCTTTTAAGTTAAATAAGTCCAAGGCTCTCACGCTTGACCATTAAAAGTTCACCGTCTTGAAAGCTTCGTTTAATGATTAATGATGATTTTTATCACGCTCCGCCTTAATGATTTAATGATTCGCCAGTACTTGTATATTGAGGTCATTTATGTGTGCTGTTAATTGTCTTTTATCATTAATTATAGTGTTTTTTTTTTATTTATGGGAGATTATCTAATTATAAGGTAGAGAATATCTTTGTAGAGACTCTATATTGTATGGAATAAAAATATGTTAGAATGAGACTCTACATTGACTCTGCTCATGTGAATTGAACTGGGTAAAGTATGAATTATGATGCTTATAGGACGTATGAAATATTTATGTACTTTCTAAATTGATATTGACTTTAATAATCGTTAGAATGGCGTGACATGTTAGGTAGAGTCATCTTAGTATGCAAATGTATTTAATTTTTACTCTCGCGTTCTATTAACATAAACTCACATATCCAGACAATATAAATAAATGGATCGATATTATAATTTGTGTATAAATAAGTGTATTTTCACTGAAAGTCGCTTCGTTTTTTCTTAAACTCTACAATTAAAATGTTAAAATTATTTATTACTTATATGCACGTAAATAATAACAGTAAAAGTGACTTTAATTACGTATTTCAAAATTAAATCATTAATTCAATTAAAACTAAGGTTGCTTATTACAAATGGTTCTAATTAATAAATACACTCATCAGCAGTTCATATAAATCTATCAAAACAGTGCGTTTTTTATGATATCGTAAATCGCTTCGGAATGTACGTTACATACTTATAAAATCCTTGGGTATTTACATATAAAAACTGTTGACCGTCTCACCTCAGATGCATCCAATAAGAAACGTGCCTGCATGGAGTTCACACACAAACACACACAACACACACTGTTAAACACAATAAATCACACAAAAATAAACAAATTTTTATTCACAATGTTTTAAAACACCACATTACATGCAACCTTCGCGTTTCGGAGGTTTTCGACAACTGACGCGTCGCCGACTCCGCTCGCACCCGTCTCGCTCGCTCACGTGTAATCTGAAAGAGATAGAGCGGTTCAACGAAAGCTCTTTTTTGGCTTCTAAAAAGTTGTTGCGTTGTATAAGTGCAGCTGTGCTAAATTACTATTTGTACAAAGTTGGCTTGTGGAAATCAATTTCTTTTATTTCAACCGCAGACTCATTCATAATTCCCTTTATTTATCTTATCTAATCAAATGTGAGATAAGGCTTTGAAGGGGACTTTAACGACTGACTGGGACGTTTGTATGCGTCGCTATAGCACCACGTTATTCACTAGTAAAAAGTCTTTGACATGTCTAAAAAGTTTCACTTCATCTGGCCATTAAGTATACATAACACAACCTACGAGAAGAACAAACTGTAACGGTTTAAATGTCAATATTTTTTCAGCTAACTTAACATATTGTATATGTATAGAAAGTAGTAAGTAAAATAATATTTAAGCGTTATGTAACTTAACACTATATTTATGTGTATGAAATATTGGTTATATAGAGTTATACAAATCGCCTTCGACTTCGACTTTCGGCTTTGTTATACTTTAGCCTTGAAACCAGGACTTTCCGGGTCGCCTTTTTAACAAGTCATTAAAAGCTGGCTTTTGTTGGTTTAGTTAGTCGTTTGAATTCTTTCGTAAGCAAAATTACATGAAAATTTACAAATTTACGAGAATATTACAGCTCTATGTCACGAACTTATTATTTATTAAATTAATCAGTATTTTTTAAATATATTTTTTGACTCTACATATACGTAAAATAGATTATTATATATTTCTGGTTTAATTATTGTGATATAAACTTATGTCACAAGAGCATACTATTTTGGTAAAGTTACTAACTTTTTTCGCGAACTGAGTTATTGATTAAAAATTATATTTATACTTGTATAACAATTAACAATTACTGTTATAAAGAAAATAAATAAATCAATATATTGTACTCAACCTAACCAATTATATGAATAAAAAGCATCCCTACTGACTATTTAGTTATTTACCCACTAAATAACGCAAAAAATAAGAAATACAATAAACGTAAACATTTTATAATTGCCATAAATATCTCATAAATAACTTTATAAGGAATTGCTTCTAGTTTTAAAACCCCATGGGGGGTGAACTGTACTTATTACCTCTTTATGCACCCCTGGTAATAAAGAAGACGTATTCGTGACTTATGAGAATCCAATTAGTAGACAAATAGGGTTCGTAGCAGGACTCTATATGCTCATTAGTCAATACTTAGGGGCTATTTATTATTGAACATAATTAAACTTCAAGGAATATACGATTTGTTATTTTTTGCTTTAATTAATTATTCGCGTGCATCTTGCTATTCAACGTTATATTTGGGAATTACTATTATAAAAATTAAACCTTTTTTAAACATGTTTAATTATGTTTATTTATACTTGTCTATGTCTAAAAGAGAGAGATTCTCCCTTTTTTATTGATATTTATCAGAAATATTATTTTAGCCTAAGCATGATAGGCTCTACATTTTAACCATGAATACGAAGAATTAACATTGATTCGTAATAATATCAAACACCATTTGTTAATTTTACGTTATAGAAACGTCGGCAACCTTTTTTGTAGTGTAGTTTTTGTCGATAAATTTCAAATTAAAACGGGCCGATGTCACGCGCGCGGCGCTCAAAAAAGCACGCGTTTTAATATTCAAGAGCGAACTATGTTTGACCCCCGGCGCGCCTCGATACGTGACTGAGTGCTTGTGAGTCGAACTTGTTATCTGCATGACGAGATTCAATGCAATCGATGTTTTTGACATGACTGAGTAAGGAAGAAGCGACTCGAAATAGAAGTACATAATTATATTCTTCTCGTTTCTGTGGGTTTTATTTTGATCCGCGAAAGTGCTTGTTAATCACATATATCTTTTCATATTTTGCAGTGTAGCGAATCTTTGTATTATTTGAGCTTTATTTTGTAGTTTTTATCTTGCGTTATATTAAAGTATTTTTCTGTTGTATGAAAGAAAAAGAGTAAGAAACATTTATTTTATATAAAAAATGTTTTAAAATGTACTAAAAACTGTCTGTAAAGCATTAAAATTTGCAAAATTACACTAAATATCAATTTGAAATTAACTGTTAACATATAATTATTTTATTTTCTGACATTAAAAAATCTGAATCTATGCGAAACAATTTTGCATTACCATTACAGGACATTAAAATTAAATGTCATGGCCTCTTAACAGGACATAAAAAATAATAATTGGTACATAAGTAACACTCCTATTTTATTAAGCAATTCTGTCATCACCCCAGGCAGGTCTAAAGTACATACTATAAAATGCGTGCTTAACGATTTACGTACGCACTTTAATATTAAGTCATTTCCCTTTATAAGAATACATCTTTGATTATGCGTCTCGTTTATTCTTGGAACACTGTGTTCATATCAATTTACTTTTAATACAATCATAAAAAACCGGTCAAGCGCAAATCGGATCGGAAAATTCGGATTAAAAAAAAATATAGATGTTCCCAATTTGTTTTGAATTTCTTTTATATCTAGATTTAAAGCGTTGCCCAAGAAACCTTCTTCGACATCATAAAAAGGTTGAAGGAACATAACATTCATGGACAATGAGATTTTAATAAGATGTACCTATCAGATGTATTCGAACACAATCTTCGTCCGCACTTAAGACTAATTATTACATAGCCCATTAAATCACGACAATATTTAAAAATTGTATACTGTGTGCTCCTGTAATTTACAGCCAGATCTTGAATTTCACGGAAAATGCTAACCAATATACCATCGAGATTATTATTAAAAAAAAAACTAGAAACTAGGAAAGTTAAGCAATAGTTACGCTCTACAACTCTATATTAAGTTTTACATAATAATCATAGAGACTTGACAACTGTCGTGGTAATTTGACTGTCACGCTCATTACGTCTCAATTGTCGGAGACACAGACAGACAAATATAAATGTCCAATGATAGAGTTAACAGAGCGTTACCGGTGATATCTAGAGCGAATTGTTAAGTTGTTAAGATAATTTTGTACGATAGAGATTTCACTATAATTGTAGGAATAAATGGTTTGGTTTGTTTCCATGTATTAGTAAAAATATGTGCAGTATATAATAATATTTATGTACTTATAAACAAGTTAATATTAAAACCTTTTCTTTTATGTTTTACTAGCTTTTCACCCGCGGCATCGCCCGCGCAGTCGAAGAATAACCCGCATAGTTCCCGTTCCCGTGGGATTTCCGGGATAAAATCTATCCTATGTCCTTTCTTGGGTATCCAAATATCTCTATATGAAATTTCATGAAAATTGGTGCAGAAGTTAAGGCGTGATTGAGTAACAGACAGATAGACAGAGTTACTTTCGCATTTATAATATTAGTATGGATTATTTGTTTTTTAAATTCCTCAGATATCTTAAGAAAAATACCTAAAATATATTTTCATTGCAATTTCTTTCTTACACTCGTATAACCATGTAAAATCTAATTGAAACGAAAGCGTGTCGTATAAAAAGTCTACCGTCCAACGCTGACTTACCATTTCGATTGAAATTAAAAATAAAAGTTAACTATGACCTCGTTTAAAGCAAGCATTTTCCTTCTCGGTTTACATAACCACCAAAGCGATTTAAAACAAAAGGTGCAACATGAATCATATATATGTACCTCCAAATACTTCAGCCTACATCGCAAATGGAAAAGCAAAAGTAATGACTACAAATCAAACATTTCCTTAAAATCCCTTAGCCTTATAAAATAATTACTATCGAAGCGAAAGTTAGTGGGGTAAGGGGCAGATGCATTATGCGTACATTTGTTTCACTGATCGATTTTTTTTAGGGACATTAAGTAGGTGATCAGCCTTCTGTGTCCTGCCAGACAGATAATATTAAAATATATATAGTATGGATAATATACCAATATTATATTATCTGTACTAGCAGCTATAGTAGTTGTAAATCTGGAGTCTAGACCTTAATCCACAATCACAACATCGTTAATCTATCTCTAATTAGCATATCGAAGTTGTTACAGAGTAATTAAATGGCACGGAGTCGATATTTGCTCAATTATTTATTCATTACGTAGTGTTACATTGCTTGTAATATTAATAATTTAAACTGCAACTATTTAACTGGTACGGGTAGTATTTATATGTTGTATATAAACTAACTGCAATCGCGATTCGTACTATTTGTATTATTGAATTGATTTATCAAATGGGATATATCGAACTCGTTTCTGAGTAAGTTCTAATTTATTAATTCAATAGGACATAAGAATTTGTAAAATGGTTTAGAAGAAAGCCATAATAACTTTTTCGCATTCTTTATATAAAAGAACGAAAACAACCAAGCAAAATTTTTTACATTATCATATAGATAAAATCTATAAAATTCGTATTTTAAAATGGGATTTGTAAATAACCGTTATTGCGTAGGAGTTACCAGACAAACGATGATTGAATTATATAGTAGTTAAGCTTAACGTCATCCATACAATTTAAATAAATAGATAATTAATTCAATTAGAATGTATCGAATTAAGATTTTATACAGCACGCTATATTTCGATTAACGGTTGTAGGAATTGGTATATTTTTTATCAGAAAATCAAATCTGAAACCAATTTATGTTTATTTATTTATTTAAAAAGGTGCACACCACAGCACTTAAAATTCGTGCTGAAGCTTCGAGAGGTTAGTTAGCGTTTGCTGAAACTTCTGTTGTTTGACATTTGAATAATGTCAGTATTTTTTTAAATTGTCAATTAAATACCCTATACCAAAGAGGCGGTATCTAGCCTCTTTGGTATAGTGGTTAACACCTAGAGGTCTTAAGTTATATTTATTGATAAAAATTCTAGGTAGCAGGACACAGAAGGCTGACCACTTACTTGTAAAGAAAGTCGATCAGTGTAAAATAGATATTATGTGTGGACATAGAACTTCACTTCATTATATAAATTTATAATTATCTATAAATATCTTAGTTTTTCATACCCTATCCTAACTAAACGTTTTTTTATAAATCGTAAAATCAAATCAACAGTATCTTTAAAATAACTTAATGTAATCTCACACCCAATGAGCACACGTCACAATGATTAAACTCTCCACTTACTTATTTAGGTTCAGCGGTTTCTGAGGTAGCTACTGACAGTTTAACAAATTGATTTCGATGTGGAAAATTACTTTTATCAACGAGGATTTATTTAAAGTGATAACGACTTGCGTCTGATTCAATTAATTTATTGCCTGCTCTATTTCTAAATGTTCGTGGATAGTTAAACGAAGGGAATTAAGTGCTAGCTTCTCGCCTGTTATATTTATGGTTGTATGTACTTAGAAAAGTTTGGAATCATCAGCAGCCCCCCTAGCCAAGTGGTTTTCTGTTAGCGTAGCGTTCAATAGAATAGACTACGAATGTATGAGATTGACGTATGCTGTAGATAAACGTATCTAAAACCACTTGGCTAGGGGGGCAGAGCTTTTTCGGTAATCACTAAATACAATAAAGAATAAATACACATAAAACAAAGTCGCTTTCTCTGTCCCTATGTCCCTTTGTATGCTTAAATCTTTAAAACCACGCAACGTATTTTGATGCGGTTTTTTTTAAATAGATAAAGTGATTCAAGAGGAAGGTTTTAGTATATAATTTATTAGGTTTTAGACAAAGCGGGCGCAACCGCGGACGGAAAGCTAGTAAGAAAATAGAGAACATAAAGGAATAAACGAGAAACACTTAATAGCCAAAATTATGTGAAACATTAGGGACCTCACAAGTGGAAAATACTATTTCGTGATGATTAATGAAATCAAAATAAACGGTTTCGTAACTTCAGACTAATTTACAAGCCCACTGTATTTAGACAAAGGGCTTCACATAATATCGTGTTACGCATGCGCCCGCGCATAACAGAAGCCCAATCTGAAATCATATTTCAACTGTCATGCTGGTGAACTATGATGGTTTGACTTGATACTTGATAGGATCTATTATTGTTTTTAATTAATTCTCTATTATTTTATTCGAACAGAAGTTAATATTGTTGTAAAAATGTTTATCGAAATTTAAGTTTTCTCAAATAAAATAATATAATATGATCACACGTGAACACGTTTGGATTTTGTTTTATATGATAAATAGCTGCCCCAACAGATGCTGTTCTGCCCCTTTGCCCCTTTTTCGTGTTTGCCTTTCTTATGAAAAATGTTAAAAAATTCCGAATTGGTCGAGTCGTTCTCAAGCAGCAACACATTTTGTTTTATATACTTTTACTATAGATTTGTGTGAAGCGATACTATATAGTATGTAATAATTTTACCCTACCATATATTTAACTAGGTTTCCGCCCGCGGCTTCGCCCGCGCAGTCAAAGAAAAACCCGCATAGTTCCCGTTCCCGTGGGACTTCCGGGATTGCGTCATTTTCCCGGGATAAAAAGTAGCCTTTGTCCTTTCTCGGGTGTCACAATATCTCCATACCAAATTTCATGAAAATTGGTTCAGTAGTTTAGGCTTGATTGAGTAACAGACAGACAGACAGAGTTACTTTCGCATTTATAATATTAGTATGGATGTATTTGAGCTCGTCCAAAGATTATTACTGAATGAATAAATATGACTTCGAGTTAAATCAATCACATCTAACTTATAACGTCAAACAGGAATATCGATAAAACCATACATTGAACAATCCACCGTGGCTTATGGAAAAACACATCCTACGAGCTTGTCGCAAAGAAATAAGTTGTTTATCAAGTCCCTTCGACTAGAAATAGTTTCTAGGAATCCAGATCGAGAGCCTGGGCAGTGGGAGGCTAGCAGCTAGCTAATTGACGCCATATTGAATTGATCGACGCTTGCGCATCTTGATTCTATTCTTTTTCGGTTAGGCTTTGATATTTTTGAAGGATCTAGTAGGTAATGTATTTTATGACTAAAGTTTGATTTCATAAATTAACTAGATTGAAATTTTTGAACAACCTATTTGCACCTACTGCATTAATAGAAAAAAAATACAAAAATCGTATAATTATTTTTCATACGTAGGTAAGTTGTTAATATAAGACAACTAGAAATTAATTTAAATAAAATTGTCTGGCTCTATCTGTCCTACAAATAATATTGAAAACAAAACAAGGATATATGTACAATCGTATAAAGTGATTTCAAATTTTAATTTTATATTTACACGAAAATTTACTGCAATTACTTAATATAACTTAAAAAAAGAAATAAAGAAATAGAACCAATTCATTTTACAAAGACACGTTCATATTAATTCATAAATCAAAAGATAGAACGAGTCTCATAAATCGCTAGACTTATGTAAATACCGCTTCATCAAGCAAATGTGTAATTGACTGTAAAATTGTTGTTTTTACAACACGATTCCAAAAATAATTCCTATCGGCGATTAGTCTGTCGTAAATTAACGCGATTCGCGTCGAAACGTAAATAAAATCCGAATGATGTAGGATTTATTTATTAACTAGCTTTCCACCCGTGGCATCGCCCGCGCAGTCAAAGAAAAACCCGCATAGTTCCCGTTCCCGTGGGATTTCCGGGATAAAACCCATCCAATGTCCTTTCTCGGGTATCAAAATATCTCTTTACCAAATTTCATGCAAATTGGTTCAGTAGTTAAGTTGTGATTGAGTAACAGACAGACGGACAGAGTTACTTTCGCATTTATAATATTAGTATGGAAATACGATGCCATTCATTGAAAACAAAGAGGTCAGACTAAATTATGTAATAAATATTTTTTGTGCGGTTTTTAAGCGGATACTTATTTAATTTAGAAATTAAAATTTAGAACCTCACTTTTTTTAAAGGACATGTTTAGAAACTTGGATAAGGTATAATTATTGGAAAAGGTTAGGTATGTAAAGTGTTAGGTCCGGAAATGGACGGCGATATTATTCAATATTGGCGGCCATTGCACACTTCCGGGCGTCGATGAGCCGCGAAGAAGCGGCAGTCGCCACACGGTCGACGCCCGGCGGGGGTATAAGGCCTGGCTGTTAACCCCCGCCGCCCAGGGCGAAAGCCGTCCACCGTTGGGTTTTAGTGGGTAAGGCTTTCAGCGAGTCCCACATACCCCCTTGGACAGCAAAACTGCCTAGGGGGATGCGTAAATGCATTTCCCAACGTTAAAAAAAAAAGGTATGTAAAGTTTGAACTGAAATTAAATATTCGCAAAAATCATTATTTATCAGCATACTAAACTTCAGCAAAAGTAAGTATACCTTCGTTAGAAACATGCATTTTTTTATCTTACATATTAGACGTTATCCCTACTAATAGGTATTATAAATGCGTAAGTAACTCTGTCTGTCTGTTACGCTTTCCCGCTTAAACCTCTCAAATTCTCAACCGATTTTGATGAAATTTGGCACAGACAATCTTTAGACCCTGAGAAAGAACATAGGCTACCTTTTATAAGGAAGCTGGTTAAATATACTTCAATTACAGGAGTCGACCCGCCTTTATAAATCTTTCTCGGGTATCAAAATATCTCTTTACCAAATTTCATGCAAATTGGTTCAGTAGTTAAGTTGTGATTGAGTAACAGACAGACGGACAGAGTTACTTTCGCATTTATAATATTAGTATGGAAATACGATGCCATTCATTGAAAACAAAGAGGTCAGACTAAATTATGTAATAAATATTTTTTGTGCGGTTTTTAAGCGGATACTTATTTAATTTAGAAATTAAAATTTAGAACCTCACTTTTTTTAAAGGACATGTTTAGAAACTTGGATAAGGTATAATTATTGGAAAAGGTTAGGTATGTAAAGTGTTAGGTCCGGAAATGGACGGCGATATTATTCAATATTGGCGGCCATTGCACACTTCCGGGCGTCGATGAGCCGCGAAGAAGCGGCAGTCGCCACACGGTCGACGCCCGGCGGGGGTATAAGGCCTGGCTGTTAACCCCCGCCGCCCAGGGCGAAAGCCGTCCACCGTTGGGTTTTAGTGGGTAAGGCTTTCAGCGAGTCCCACATACCCCCTTGGACAGCAAAACTGCCTAGGGGGATGCGTAAATGCATTTCCCAACGTTAAAAAAAAAAGGTATGTAAAGTTTGAACTGAAATTAAATATTCGCAAAAATCATTATTTATCAGCATACTAAACTTCAGCAAAAGTAAGTATACCTTCGTTAGAAACATGCATTTTTTTATCTTACATATTAGACGTTATCCCTACTAATAGGTATTATAAATGCGTAAGTAACTCTGTCTGTCTGTTACGCTTTCCCGCTTAAACCTCTCAAATTCTCAACCGATTTTGATGAAATTTGGCACAGACAATCTTTAGACCCTGAGAAAGAACATAGGCTACCTTTTATAAGGAAGCTGGTTAAATATACTTCAATTACAGGAGTCGACCCGCCTTTATAAATCTATTTTTTTTAATTCTTTATTCATTACAAAGGACAAATAAGACTTTGTCATTCCCATCACAGACTCACTCGGTATCACTCAAGAATATAGAGATGTAAGCTTCGTATTGATTTATATTAACTATCAACTTCAAATAACACACAAAAACAGAGCTAGGTGTTTCACATATTTATTGCTGCAAATAAAAGAACAAGACACGCATGCTACGAACGTAGCTTACGAAAAATCGACTCTATGCTCAATTTATAAGGTTGAAAATTCATTAATTTACCAAATCGCATAACCCTTCGCCCATGTCGTGACATCTCTATGGAGTCGAGTACTAGTTTGCCAACTCTGTCCATTTTATGTTCCCCTGGTACTGTATTGTTCTCGGCTAACGTATTCAATACATACAAACATAATACAGACAGACAGACTTTAGCTATTATAGTCTAGCCATAATATACAAATACAACCAGTAGGGAAACTTCATACAAACATTCCAAATGGCTCACGCACACAAGCCAGCGTGTTCATGAGCATCGTAAGGGTGTTATTATATTTGTCAATTGTCATAACACCCTTACAATTCTCGTAAGCACGCTTACTTTACACTATATGAAGTTTCCCTACTGGTTATATTTGTATATCGTGGTCTAGGTAACACCAAAGTCTTGGTATCTGACAACGCAATCGCTATACACTTTGTGTCGTTTTGTTAATAAAAATAAGTTGCCACTAAAATACTTGACACTTAACACCTCAAAATAATAACTACGTATGCGAAATCAAATATTGTTTAACACCTTTTAACACGTTAGCTGCGAAACAGGGCTTGAAACACCCTGTCCGTGTCTCGTCGTTATAGCGGTAGGAAAAAACGTAAACTTCTCTGTCGTGCGGGAGGCATAACTTCCATCTGGTTCAGTGTAGGAAAGTGATATCTATATATCTGAGATGTGCTATTGATTCCTAGTTTAATGGTATACCGACCTTAATACCGGGTTTCTTAGACCTCGTGCCGCACTGAACAAATAAAAATTCTAACACAGTGCGGAACGAGGTTGCGAACACCTCGTACCACCGCGCACCTCGTACCGCACCCTATGCTAGCTCACGTGGTTAGTGTTGTGCAACGCATTCGAGACTATTTGTGGAACAACTTATTGAAGCTTTTACAAAGAATGACTTGAATGTAGATACAGGTAATTTACAAACATCCTAACTACTCGTTATAATAAATATCGTTAATAGAAACGTGAATGTGACATGTTGAGTAAGTTTCTTCAAATAGGTTGATAATCATGATTACTATTAGTGTGTTTATTCATTGAATCAAAACACCCGGCAATCGGTGTATGGCTCATCAAAATTTAACTCTTGCCCAAGTCAACAAGCCAACAAACAAGGCATATCATCTCTTAAAGGGATCAAAGAAGAGGAGACGTGTAGGTTGTTACTAAAAACTCCGCACCTTCTTAACAAGTCGTGAGGCTGACAAAAAAGTAAAGAAAATTCTCACAGAATGCACTGGTTGCAAACAATATTACCTATTGTTTGGCCTGTTTTAATGAAAAACATCCATAAGTTTGATAAATAAATACAATTAAATAAAATCGATATTTCTTTTCCCATCACTAAATTATATGAAAAACTGCTATTGTTCAGTGCGGTATGGGGTACATCAGACCCCACATTTTATTTTACCCCTAGAATCTAAACTAACTAATCTAACCACGGGCGACGGTAGATTTAGGTTAATGAACTCATTGTTAATAATAATCACGACAAAAGCCGCACACTTTGTCTTATTTGGCGCCAAAAAAACGATTTTGGTCTCCTACGGGCGGTGGGGTTTAATATGCCTCGTGCCGCCACAATCTCTGGTATAGGACAAGGTTTAAAACGACCCGTAACGCAGTAATGGAAAGTACAGATATTTCTGTGCCGCAGTGAACGTGTTAACATTGATACGATAAAAGCACTATAGTATTGTTTATTTTTTCATTTACAATCATGGGAATTGAACCCAAACTTTTAGCACAAAAAGTCATTCATTATTACGCTATTCGCGCCTATTTTTTCTAATTTAATTCACCTAAACATACCGTCAAATAAATTCAAATGAAACAGGCAGCTGCATTGGTCGGAAACAGATGTTCTACACAAAACAACCTTTTAAGGCTTGAACTTTGAACAAAAGCCTTCCTTGTGTACTACCGTTTAACATACGGAACTCCGTATTCATTTTAATGAATGGCCCGTAGAACAAGCGTAGGCTTTGTGCTTGCTAAAGTAATTAAATATAGAGAAAAAGGCAATTTATTTAAATTCTAGTAAAAGAAAGCAGATCTTGAAAATTAATTCTTATATGGTCAACCTTTTTGCCGAACAATTTAATTTTGATAACGGAATTTAAGAAAAAAAAACTCGAGTAATGTAAGGTACGGTACATGTATCGTTCATATTCAAAATTCAAAATTATATTTAGAAATAGAACTAATTACATATATATAAAGCTACACTACCACTCACTCACTCACTGACTGACTGACATCGCTTTTCTCGGAAACTAAGTGGAAAGTGGGGGGGATTTCGACGTGATCGTGTAGAGGTGCGCCGAGTGACCAGAGGAAAAATATAGCGATCTCGATCACCTTCGAATACCGAGTGGACCCCTGGTGGTGCGCAGAAACGGTGGCACTTGGAGGGGGAGTGTCTGAACAAAAAATGCTAGGAACTGGTGGCGATTACCAGGGGTGGTGGAAAAATGGGGATTTTCGCGAAAACAAGATGGCCGCCGTACTTTGCCAAAATCGCCGTTTATGAATCCTTACGTCCCAAATTTGGCACACGTGCTCTGTTCGAGCTGGTGAATCGATCGGTGCCCCGTTCGAGTGGCTCCGGGCCCCCGTTTCCAACTTCCATACAACGTAAACTCCAACGGCCTGCGGAAACGGTGCGAGTTGGGTTGGGGGGCCCGGAACTAAAAATGATCACCACCCTGGGACGCTACCAGGGAGCCACAGTGGGACGCTCGATTTTGGAATTTTTCCATTTTTGGCGCAAACATAAAAACGTAAATTTAGACGAGGTGGCACGACGGAGAAATACACCAATGACGCATTCGTACTCGTCCAGCTCCCAGGATATCCAGAAAAATCCGAAATCTTAAACTTTCCCTCATCTCTCCAAGACGGTCAACGGCCCGCGCAAACGGTAGCAGCTATATCTGGGGTGCTCAAACTAAAGTTGGAGTAGACCTCGAGCAATTACCACAGATAGTGAAAAAAATTCAAAATGGCGGAAAAAATGGCCGCCGCCATACAAATTCTAAAACGGCCATCGCTGGTGTGATCGCGCTGAAACTTGGCACAGGGGCTTTAATCGAGCCGCACATTGAGGTGGCATACTCATAATCGAGTTTCCATCGCTGGTTTCCGAGTTTCATACAACGCGAAATTCAACGGCTCTCCGAAACGGCGCGAGATAGGTGGGGGGTGTAGAACTAAAAAATGATCAGGAAGATGGGGCGCTACCAGGGCAATCGAGAAATTTCAAATTGGACGCAATTTTTTTTTTCAAAAATGGCCAATTTTTCAAAGCAAGATGGTGGCGCCGGTTACTTTACGATCGGTCTGAAAATTGACTTCTGTGCTTTAATCGGCCAGATTTACAAAACTGCATACTCAGAATTTCTCTCCGACCCCCGGTTTCCATTTTCCATACATCACGAAATTCAACGGCTCTCTGAACCGGTGACAGGTAGGTCGGGGTCGCCGAAGTAAAAAATACTTCAAAACCTGGTCCGCTTCCAGGCATATAAATTTTTTTGGTAAAATGCGAAATTTTTTTTTTCGAAAATTTTGTATGGAAATATCCATAGTAGGAAGGGTGATTGAATAGCAACGGCAAAGGACGGCGCCGCGGGCTGCTTGCTGCCCGCGCACCGCGCTACTTCGAGGGTTGACAGCCTCCCGGAGTAGAAAATATTTATTAACTTATGAACTACCTATCGCACGAGCCAAGCGAGCGAAGCGAGCGAGTTGCGGCAGCGGCCGGCCTAAATATTCAAATAGGTAGCGAGGAGCGAAGCGACGAGCGTGTTAGGTTAACTCTTGAACAGTTTATTATGAAAAGTAACTGCCCGCTATCGATAAGACGTTTCAAAAATTTTACCAATATTTAAATAAGTAATTTATAAGCAGTTTAGGTAGCGAGGAGCGAAGCGACGAGCGTGTAAGGTTAACTTTTGAACTACCACACGAGCCATGCGAGCGAAGCGAGCGAGTCACGACAGCGGCCGGCCTAAATATTCAAATAGGTAGCGAGGAGTAAAGCGACGAGCGTGTTTGGTTAACTTTTGAACTACCTATCGCACGAGCCAAGCGAGCGAAGCGAGCGAGTCGCGGCAGCGGCCGGCCTAAATATTCAAATAGGTAGCGAGGAGCGAAGCGACGAGCGTGTTAGGTTAACTCTTGAACAGTTTATTATGAAAAGTCACTGCCCGCTATCGATAAGACGTTTCAAAAATTTAACAACATTTGATTAAGTAATTTATAAGCAGTTTCGACTGACTGTAGAATCGCTGTTAGCAGATGTTACAAATGGAAAGGAAATTCGAATGCATTTTAAAATGACTGAAGATTTCTGCCCTGGGATGAGCCGCGAGCTGCTTGCAGCTCGCGCACCACGCAACCTCGAAGGTGGACAGCCCCCCGGAATAGAAAATATTTGAATGGGGAATTTATAAGCATTACCGACTGACTGTAGAATCGCTGTTATGAGATGTAACAAATGGATAGGAAATTCGAATGCATTTTCAAATGACTGAAGATTTCTGCCCTGGGATGCTTCGCGGGCTGCTTGCAGCCCGCGCACTACGCTCCCTCGAAGGTGGACAGCCTCCCGGAGTGGAAAACACTTGAATGGGGAATTTATAAGCATTAGCGACTGACTGTAGAATCGCTGTCAGCAGATGTAACAAATGGACAGAAAATTCGAATATATTTTCAAATGACTGCCCTATTGCTTCAACCCAGGGGCAAAAGGGGCTCGCGGGCTGCTTGCAGCCCGCGCACAACGCACCAGCTAGTCTTTATATATAAAAATGAATCGCAAAATGTGTTGGTAAGCGCATAACTCGAGAACGGCTGAACCGATTTCGATAATTCGTTTTTTATTATATTTCTTGAAGTACGAGGTTCTTCTATAAGAAATCTTATGTAGAGAAGACGTAAACATGTACCACGGGCGAAGCCGGGGCGGACCGCTAGTGGTGGAATAAAATTGTGATAAAGCATAAATGCAATAAATATAAATTATATATAGAAATAAATGAACTAACATAAGGTTATTACCGACATAACAAGATTAAAAAAACTAACTTAAACGGTTAATAACTTATCAAATGAATTTCTCTTTAAGCTTTCATTATCCACGTTTCATACATTATATTTAACAACCCTTAATTCTGTACATAATGCCACTATTAAGTAACCCGATACATTTAATTGGACAACCATACAACTTGCTATTTACATAGAATAGATTTCGCGAACAAATCGTGACTGGTTTGCAAACAAAAAGCTGCGCCGGCGCACACCGCACCGTTACGAACGAAATCCGAAAGTGAACCTGTCGCAAGGCATCGTTTGTCTTGCTCTTGTCACCATGCCATTATCGAATATTTAACAATTATTATGGTTTAAATTATGTTTTTTAACTAGAAATGCTTACGACTTTGTTCGATGGTTATTATAAAGTTATTAATTAACACAATAATTATAAGACTTTTGTGTAGAAACTAAGGTACTACAAAAATAATATTACTAAAAAGATATCGTTTGTACAAGAGGCGGCCTTATTGCTAAACAGCAATCTCTACCAGGCAACCTGAAGGGAACGGTAAGTCTGTATAATCTCTATGCTCTCTTGGTGTGAAAGTGTGAAACATATTGAAATCGAGTCTAGAGATTAGACCTAACAAATATAGATAAGGTAAATAGGAAAGGTAGATTGAAAGCCGTTTGATAGTTTGTCTCAAATTTTTTATTTATTGCCAAAACTGTTGAAATTAATTAATATTTTATAGCAGAGGGTGCTGACTTCTGATACTCGTTTTCTTAATTTGGCATACAGAGATTTCACTGCTATATTATTTATTACTAACTGTTTCCCGCGGTTTCGGCTTCCTGGTCAAAGTAAAAAGTAGCATATATATCATCCTCTAGACACCTATCTGCAAGCACAAATATCGTAATACAAAATCGCTACATCGCGACGTGAAAGACAGGCAAACAAACATTTTTTCATTTATAATATTAGCAATAATTATTAATAATAATAATATAGTCACCCTAGCCGTGTCCGTCTGAGCGGTGTAGTGTGGCTAATGGTGTCGATATCGACACATCGATACTTGAGCTAAATCGATAACGCGCTAACAGCACTATTAAGAATATAAGTTTATTGATACATTTAAATTTCTATAGAATAAATTGAGTAAAACCTGTAGCTTTGCTAAAGTATGATTATGTAAGTAGTTGTATAGTTGTAAAACTATTTGTTTTGCATAGGTACCAATGAGAGGACAATAACATTTTTATTTTACTTTTTAATCATTTTTTTAACCTATTTCTTAGTTTTATTAGTTTGGGATCACAGAAGTGAATGTTTTCAAATTGAAATAAAATAACCATATTTATTATTTATATTAAGAAATAGATATAGTAAACAGATACAAATAGTATAATGTGTTTTATTTATGAACTCGTAGCCATACTTGCTATAGAATATATTAGATACTTTCGTCGATACGTTGAATAAATAACTTATTAATTTACTCACTCTACAAATCTTTTGAAAAGCAAAAGTAAATTAAAAAATAATGGCTCTATATACACTCTCTACCTCGACTCTACTTCTAACTCAAGTTAAAATAATTTACGAAAGTTTCCCAAAGACATTTTTTGAATAATTGTGAAGTAAAGCCAGATCCCATTGCACCTTTCGACGTAATTAAGCAAATATTCAGTCACGTCTATATTATAAAAGCTAGTGTGTATGTAAATTAGATAATAAATAAGGTGCTAATGTAATTTGTTGTCCTCTAATTGGATGTTAAGATGGCGTTGATATTGATGACTGTATAAACTTTGAATAAATTAACTTGTGTGATGAAACAGATTTATGAGTTAAGTTTTCTTAATAAAACTGCGTATATTATGACGTAAGACGTAAGTAAATCATTTTGCAAAATTCATTTCAAAATGTCAGAATTGTTAGAGTAATGAATTCGTTTAGGTAAAAAAACTACGCGTAGAATATAATTATGTACTATACCGGCCGCGGCCGGCCAAATTCATTGTTTTGGTTGGCTTTATTGGCTTGGTTGGCCCTGCCTTCAAAGCCAGAGATCGTGGGTTCGATCCCCATCCGGCGCAAATATTTATTTATTTTTATTTATTTATTATACTTTATTGCATTAAAAAAAATACATAAACACATATAACAAAGACAAGACTACAGAAACAGCAAAGGGCGGCCTTATCGCTAGGTAGCGATCTCTACCAGGCAACCCAAGAATCAGAGGAAATATAACAATATGATGTGGGTGAGCAAAAATAAGGCAATACTAACTTATTGAAAAATGTACAAAATAATCATATACAAAGAAAACATAAGTACTTACTAATAGTAATATAAAATACATAAAATATATAAATAAATACATAAATGCGATAATAATTATAATAAATATTTATACATACACCTACATACTTACAATACATACAATAAATACATAAATACACATACAAATATATATCCATAGCACATATACAATATACATATGTACAAGATAAACATTAGTAACTATGCAGAAAAGAAAGAAATATTTATGTGATGAACATAAATGTTTGCTCTGTGTTTGGGTGTTTATTATCTAAATAACAATATTTCATCCTCTTACATAAAAATAAAAGCACATTATCAACGTATAACATTTGCTCGAAACGGTAACTATAGGTATAACAAATCGTGATACAAACTGACAGACGGATAAATCACTGGTATTTATTGTTGCCTCCATTTGGATGCCATTTATACAGATGGTGCTATGATAATAAGATAAAAAATGTGCTGACTTTGATTATAATCGTCATCCATCAATGCGTAAATAGATCGTAGATTTGATTAATGACTGTTACAAAAAATAAAAAGAAAAAATATTTTGTTTCTTGATTGAAGTTAGCCGTTAAATCAATGGTGAGATGCTAAGATGGAAAAAAAAGACGTGTGGCACTCGGGGACTGCCGCGGTAAAGCTAATGCATGCTATGCCTTCAACTTTCAAGCCACACCTCCGAGCCCGTCGGTGTGGGGAGCGTGAGGTTTTTTCGTTACGGAATTTCTCGATTCGGTCCCCGCGCTCAAGACCCGCGATAGAAGCTATGCAATAGCTTAAAAATAGGATGTTTTAAAATGTTGTTTCATGGTTGAAGTTTCAATTCTTGAATTTAGTTTTAAGTAAAAGATGTTTACTTAGATGGAATATTGCTTGTCTCGATTTATCTTAGCTTACTTATCAAATAAATCTGTACTAATATAAGTTTAATTATTTTGTGCGAATAAATGTTTTATTTATTTACTTATTCTCCGAAAGAAAATATATAGATATCGTGAAAGAAGTTAAACATATTCAATCAACTAACAGCTAACTCGTATTTGAGTAATTTGGGCCTAAGCTTTTACAAATAGATGCTGGAAATTCCTGAATTTTATTGTTTTAAAGAATAAAATCGATCTTATAATTAGAGTTTCCATTATATTATTATACTCAAATATCAAGGAAATAATTTCACTTTCCACTCTGAGTAAAATAAAAAATAAATTCTTTAAACATGACATTTATGCGTAACATGCGTTCAATTAGTTTAATTCATAGCTAATTATATCACTGAACGGAATTTACCTCAATCAGTACTTATGACAGCTCGTTAGCAGACAGATAATTTGCAAGTTATTGCGATAAACCTCCGTTTCCATGGATACGAGATATTTCTAGAGCGGCATAATTGATGGTGTGAAATTATGGATTTGTAAATGTAATAACTATACTACTTGTTGTAAAATATTAATGTATGGACTGTATATTATGTATACGTTTTGTTTTATTTTTTATTTTATTTTATTTATTTAGGTCATCCAACATCAGTCACAACAATATTTAGAGCTAGGGTACATAATATAACAAAAAAAGACAATTGTATGACAAACATTTACAGGATAACACAACATGATTATGATTAATGAGTCATGTGGTATAGGTACAAAGCAAAAAAGATAAATAAAAAGTAAACAAAATTAAGATAATTTTTAAATACTTTAAATACTACCTTTAAATACTTGCGGATTTTATTACAGTTGCCGTGAAAAATATCAATAAAATATCAATAATATTGTTGTGACGAAATCCAAAGAATAATTTTATTAAAATGGACAATTATTGGTATTGTCTTGGTCTCTAGCATAGTGTAACCTTTGTGTAATTGTAACCTTTGCCTAAAAAACTTCTTACATAAATAATAATCTTTTTCATTCATGTGAAATTACTAGAAGGCTATATTATAAAGAAGAATTTTGCTAATATAGCTTGCTCTATGAAATTTTGAAGAAATATGTTAAAGCCTGAAATTAAATCAATGAGATCTTGCAAAATAGTTAACAAAAAAGCAAAAGCAGGAAAAATAGAATAGCTCATGTTACTGTACAGTCTTTATAAAGCTCAGTCTACGAAACAACAAATATGGTGTCTAAGTGGAAAGTCTAACCATTTGTGTAAAGTCGTCGTTATCTCTCAAATGATTAGAGCCTTTTAAGCGCTGATTGCGCGCAGTCTCAACGTTATCGAGATTCAGTTTAATTAAAGACATTTTTGTGAATACGTGATATGAATATGAGTTAGAAATTAGAGGCATTTAGGTATGTTAGATATAAATTCATTTTTACTTTGCTCTTGCATACGTTAAATATAAATGAAAAGAAATGGATCACAGATTTATTCAAGATTGTTGCATAAATAGATCTTGATCTTTTTGCATAAATAATTACATATATGAGATTGTTCGTTTGATATTTCTCGAAAGTTTCTCGTGTTTGAATCACATTTGAAAAAGTATCTAATAAAATATAAATGAATTAATTACCAAATTTTTCATAAATAAATCATATTCAAGTTAAATAAATCCTAAATTGAAAGTGTTTATTGACGATATAATATAAGATTTCGTACTCTACCAATTTGAAATAAAAAATATTTTTTATTCATTAAGAATAACTCAAGCCTAGTTTAAAGCTTGCTACGTGACCAAACCCGCAGTCTGGAGACAGTATAATAATGCAAACATAAAGAAAGTGCTAGAAATACTGGAGTAACGTGAAGGCGTATAAAATGAATACATTCCTTTTGCGAGTGCATCGACTGAGCTTCGGGAAATATCTCTACAATGTCCCCGGGCGTTGCGTGGCGCAAGTTATGTGAGGTCGCGATTGTTTTTTCATTTTTATTTTTACCTCTAGGGATTATTGTAACAGACGACGGTATATTTTTTTTAATATTCTATCACAGACTAATAATAATATACTACGTATACAAATTCTATCTAATTTAATTAACTGGAACTGCATAAATATAATAGCCGTATAGGTTTTTTGACGTGAAGCAGAAAATTTAATTGAAGTCAGAAATATTTCTTATTTTAAAATTAATTTTCCTGAAAGATAGCGTTGATCTCTCCTCATCTAAGAAAAAAAAAAAGAAATAACAGAAAAAATAACAGAAAAATAATGAATCCAAACAATACTATAAATCCATAGGATTTCTATTGGATATAAATCAAACTTTTTTTTTCTTTAATATTTTATAGATATTATGTATCTTTGTTTCAGCACTCATATATGTTAGGATAACCTGACGTTACTATTCACAATGTATAATTTCAGTCGCACAATCTAGACACGCGGCAGCGTGTCAAGCCGAGTTCAAGCGAAGAGAACTGGCGAGCAGCTGCCGTGTGTATATTTACACGAACCATTTCGAGCCACTTTTCACCCCCTTATAACTCGAAAACTATTTAAGTTAAATAAACCAAATTTGGTACATAATATCAAGAGGACCTCAAGATAAACAAGAACCTTAAATTTCATAAATACAGATTAAACAGTTGCGTAGATATTAATATCCAAAAATCGCAATTTTTAAGACTGACTGACTTATAGACATATACAAAACCTAACCTACTTCCAGATGACCTAGAAAGTTCAAATTTTGTAATCAGCTAGGTAATAGTGAGTGTACAAAGGAAAAAATCAGAAAATACTGAATTTATCTGTATTTATTTTTTTTTTCAATGACATTAATTTTGTTTGTATGGAAAAATGGAAAAGTTTAAAAAAATAGAAAATAGTATATTCACCTTACTAGTCTTAAAAAATAGATCAAAACTAATCAGTGGCCGAAAAAAATTTTGAAATCCATCAATAAATGACTGAGATATAGATTATTGAAGTTTCCATATTTTAGGACGAAACATCTGTAGATTCGAAGCGCCTCTGACATCACACTCACTCGCGCTAGTATCGCTAGGGCGGATTACTTCGATTGCATGATTTCTTTATTCAAAACTGTTATTAAACGTAAAATAAAATAAAATTGTAATAAAAATATTGCTCATACAGTTAAAAATAATATATAATTTTACATATTCACATTTATTTATTCTTTATTTATGAGTGTTTCCTGTTTAGTTTAGTTTTAATTTCAGTGTAAATAAATAAATAAAATCTTTATTTTACTTTAAACATGGTATTCAATGGTGAATGGTGATACAATTATATTAATAAAGCACAAACATGTTCAGCCAATACAAGCATGCAAAAATAATTACCATAAATGGTGTAATGGAAGAAGGCTTCGTCGAAGGTCGAAATGATTAAATTTGCGTAATATTAATATAAGTGAAACATCTTTAGGCGCGTTTAGAGTAAAATTTTAAGATCGCGTCATGGCAATAACGTAACGTCATGGAGTAAGGCGACGATTCTTCTACAACGATCTTTGCATCTTGGTAATAGTGTGTGTACAAATTCACGCTGGATGTTTAGAAAATCATGTAAGTAATCTTTTAAACAGACAACGAGTTTAAAAAATTGCAGATAATGACGGGGCAATGTGCGCTGATATTCATAAAATATAAGAAAATATATAAAATAATACTAAACAAACCATACAGAGAAACCGCAAGAAAAAATAAAAAAAATCGCATATAAAAAGTATTATATTCATAAAGTAAATCAAATTTGCAGAGAAATTTTCTGTACAAAAAGTAATGATATCCCACCAAAAACATAAATGTAAAATTTGGAGCCGAGTTCAATCGTTGACTTAATTTGCCAAAAAAAGAAATGAGATCTAAATGTGTGCCAAGTTCTGCAGACAGTCCAGAAATTTATTTACAAAGATGTATTAAGTTCTTAGGTTGACTGAAAACTCAATTGTTTTATTTTCCCTTAGAGAACAATGTTTATTCCAAAATATAACTTTTTAAATTTGAATAATATAATTATTTTCACAAAGCAAACAACTAATGACCTATTGAACCCCATAATTTGATGAGGCTAGTTTTTAGAACCTCACAAAATATAAACAGTATGTAAAGTTCTCTAAGGGAAAATAAAACAATTGAGTTTTCAGTCAACCTAAGAACTTAATACATCTTTGTAAATAAATTTCTGGACTGTCTGCAGAACTTGGCACACATTTAGATCTCATTTCTTTTTTTGGCAAATTAAGTCAACGATTGAACTCGGCTCCAAATTTTACATTTATGTTTTTGGTGGGTTAAAATATTCTTTAGTAGCATATAATAAAATCTCCTGCCTTAAACCCCACTCCCATCAGTCCAGCCAAGTTTGCCTCCAGCGCGCCCCACCACGACCCTCACTAACACGATCCAATCGCTTGCTGACATTACAATGCTCATTGTCTACCGTAAATCGACATAATATGACATACACAACACGTAATGGATAAAGCTTATGCCACAATTACCACAGTTCAAGAATCGTTTTAAGGCAATGTAAAACAATAGGGGAGAGGACTGGTTTTTAATAGGATTACTGTTTTTTTTCAACATTTACGGACGTGTACTTCATCAAAAATAATCTTACGGTATTGTGATACTGAAATGACTGATCGAAGCATATAATACGATTAATTTTGTGTTTTCTTCTTTATTTTGTGGGTCTCGTTTAAGTGTTTGGTTTTTGTTATAAATTTGTTTGATAGGGAAAACTGTGAATGAGTTCGCTAAAATCTGCAAGAATTTTAATATCAGATTTTTTTGCTGAGATCATAAATAAAAAGTGTCATGGGATTTACAGCCCAATAGCTATTGAGGCTAAACCGCAGCACGATAACTTTCCTAATTATTAATTTCTCACTAACAAATTATGTTATCAACTAATAAACTTACATGAAGTAATTATATCTAAGTATTTAATCATTTATAAAAAAGGTTCACAAGAAAATAAAAGCAGTTATCATAACAAAAAGCCATAGCATCAAAATTGGCGGGTGAAACCAGTATATTACTTAATTGAGTTTTAAACACGACTTTGCAGTTAAGCTTTTTGTGCTTTTCGAGCTACCTGGCAACATTGTGTTTTGTAATTAAAAATATTGCTGACGATTCAAAAAGGAATGTATGCAATATCATTAAAAAAATAAGTTATACATATTTTTTACATAGCAACACCTATTTCAATTAGTAGCGAAGTATACAAATGTCGCTTCACATAGTAGGTATAAAACAAAGTCGCTTTTTCTGTCCCTATGTATGCTTAAATCTTTAAAACTACGCAACGGATTTTAATGCGGTTCTTTTTAATAGATAGAGTGATTAAAGAGGAAGGTTTTAGTATATAATTTAAACAAAGTGGGCGAAGCCGCGAGCGGAAAGCTAGTTTGAAACGAGCTTTAAATAATCGATTGATATTATAGTCGTCGTCGCAATTTTATGACATTCTCTAAAAATGTATGTGAATATTCTAATGAGAATTCATGTAAAACTTAACGGCAGGAGATCTTAACAATTTTCTGTCTTATCTAACATGTCTTGCGCTTTGCAGTTGATATCAATGAAACCTTACTGAATTTCTGCATTGCAGGAAATAAACTAAAGAATTCAGAATATAAGATTTAACGTAGACGAATAAGATAGAATAAAGGATTATTACATACTTATTCTTATTAAATTTTGATTTTTCACTTTTTTTTTCAAACTTTTTTAATTACGCGCGTTGCAAGAAATGTCACAATACATTCGGCGAAAAGCGCGGGAACGGAGGCCATCGACCCGCTGTCAAGTGTTACCTGAATCCAAGCCTGAATCTGACATGCAGTCTTCATGCAGTAGTCATTTATTGGTGCATTACTATAATTAGCTGAGAATTTTAAATCGTCGCTAAAGTTTAAGAGTCGGTTACATAATAGAGCATGATTTTTAAAATATATTACGTGTTAAAATACAGAATTCATACATTCTTTAAACTAGCGTTCTTCATCCTCAGTAGCTGGCTACACTCATCTCTGAATATTATAATGCTTATGGTTAACTAACCACAAAAGGAACAACTTCTTTTACGAGAAAAGCTTTAGTACAGGAGCAGCAAGGAAAAAAATTGTAAATATGGAAAAATTATTTGATAATATGTGCATATGTATTTCAAACAATATAATACTGAACCCAATATCACCGTTGCCTTAATTGGAATTTAGTATCCCAAATAATAATTATTATCATTTTCTCTATAGTTAATTGCATCCACTTTATCTCGCGATACCCATTCTCTACTTGATCTGCATTAAATCGACAAAAAGGGTCGGTCTCTACAAAGGTATCTAATAAGAAAGGTAAGGGCTATCTAGGCATATAGGTATTGCACATAATCGGGTCCTTATCAAAGGTTTCATTAATATTGGCACAGATAATGTACTATACTCGTAATATTGGTTTGTTGGTAACTTACGTTACAGAGTTACTTAACCTTTTATAATATTTATATAGGCACCATCGCTTTAATATAATTTTTTATAATATTGGCAAATATTCCTTAAAAAACTATCGAGTTACTTAAATAAAAAGACTTTTATTCAGATCCAAATTACAAGCATAAGATTAATACAAATACAACTTAAAATCTAGTAAACCTTAATCTAGTCTCTTATTTAAATTGTGTTTATTTTTGTAGATATGTTTTCCTGTCGACTTACTTGCGATTCTTAAACGCGTAAAAGTTTATTTGAATAAACATTTTTTGAGTTTGAGTTTGGGTAGGTATACAGTATATTATTGAACGAGTAAACAGTTAACTCGCTCCTCGTCATACTTAAGTAATTGTACATAATTATAAAAAGCAAATTATCTTTAAAATTGGGCGTACGTGATTGGTCAGTCGGGCTACGGAAGTTTGAAGATGCCTCCGTAATGACAATATTTATGTGGATACGTGCGAGTGCTAAATGTGCAGAGCTTTTGACATACATACAAATATACATTTTATGTTATTGAATAGGGAATGATTAAGGATTGAAATGAAAAATTACTAGTTACTTACTAGTATTAAAAACTTAAAAAGTTTCAATAGACTGAGTTATAAAGAACTAGCTTTCCGCCTGCGGCTTGGCCCGCGTTTTCAAAGAAAAACCCGCATAGTTCCCGTTCCCGTGGGATTTCCGGGATAAAACCTAGCCTATGTTACTCGTGGATAATGTAGCTTTCGAATGGTGAAAGAATTTTTAAAATCGGTCCGGTAGTTTATGAGCCTATTCATTACAATCAAACAAACAAACAAAGTTTTCCTCTTTATAATATTAGTGTAGATAAAATAGGCTATACCGCTATAGGTAAAAAATGTAATTTACATATTTTCTATTTGATCCCTGTCTGCTCAGTCGATTGAGTCACAGCCCTCATTTTGACCAAATTTACCTATTAGTTACAAATAGGTAAATATATAATAGAAATAAAATCACAGAATAAGTGGTAGGTATAGTAAAATAGAAATACATAGGTAAACACGAAGTACCTATCTCACTTTAGCGTTCGTGCGAATATCATAAATTTAACGCACGTATTTTTAAGTGCCATAGACATAAAGAAGAAAAAAAAAGTGTTCGTTGAGACTCCAGTTGATAAATAAATATTTATTTATCGACTGGAGTCTGAACTGGATATCATATGATATTGCGAGAGTCATGTCGTAAACTAAATATATTAGGGTTAAATAGTGACAGAAACCTGTAGACACGCGGTATTAAATATCGAATAGATTATCTAGTGTTTGGCTTCGATTCTTATGTTACTGAGGGGCCATAACTAATTACTAAGTTTACAATAATGTTAGTTTTTGGTTAAACTAAAAACTTCCTTATAATTTTGTATAAAATTTTACGAAGTTGATCAAAAGTATATAATAAGTACCTACTAAAGTATATTTAAGCAATATTCTGTTTATTCTGTTTGTTCGTCAATATAACTTTACTAGCTGTGCTCCGCGGTTTTACTCGCAGTGCTCCGCTCCTGTTGGTCTTAGCTAGATGATATATAGCCTCTAGTCTTCTTCGATGAATAGGCTATCTAATAAAGAAAGAATTTTTCAAATCGGACCAGTAGTTCCCGAGATTAGCGCGTTCAAACAAACAAACTCTTCAGCTTTATAATATTAGTTTATTTATGTTGATAACAGGTACGAGGATACGTTAATGATACCAGTTTGAAAGAGTCTCATCAATTTTCATCAATTTAATATCGGCGGTAAAACAACTACCGAAATTCTTTTATTCATTCCATCACATTCGATGTTTTGATAAGCATATAAACCAAGGAGCAATTTGTTCAATCAACTATGTAACAAACGCCCATAATCGACCACCCAGGACCAAGATAGACCACAAAAAATGATCTCACCATCATTCTACCACTCACTTGAATAATCTTCCATAGCACCACCTACAGGATCGACCTGTTCTACATTAAATCGCAATATCAATAAATATTTACATAATTCATAGCTAATTTAATCTTTTGAGGCAGAAAAGAAGCTTTTTATAACCGCGCAGATAAAATCGGTATAATAACAATTACATGCCACCATAAATCAATTATAATTTTCCAAATCGATTAAAGAATCGAATGAGCCCTTTAATGGTGCACACCGAGTTGCCGATTTATTGTAAATCGATATTTCTTATCGATTCGCATCGATTTACGAGACGCATAGACTAGAGTATATTGAATTGTGTCTCACGAAGTAATTTATTTTTGCATCGAACACGACTTTGTTCTTAGCTTTGCAGATAATACAGGATAGGAATTAGTTAATCGTTACCTATCTCCCTTTTACCGTAAACCGTCGGTTATATTGTGAAAATACTAATGGCTCTAGTGTTTCTGGCAAGGAATAATGGAATTCATTACTTTGCTCTAATTGTACATGTTCTATGTAAATAATACATATGAATTGAATTAACAAATATTTGAATTCGGCTTTGCATCTGGGCTAGAGGAGTTTGAGATTAAGAAGCGTCGAGTGACGACTGGGCTATTAAAACATGTATAACTTTTAACGAAGTACTTATCTTTCTTATTTCTACAACGGCAATAGTCAAGTTATGGTGCTACTTTGGAAAGTGCTAAGCCCACTACGTCACATACGACAGGATTAAAGTTACAAAGTCTCTATTACTAACTATAAAGCATTAAACATCTTCAACCAGAGCCGAGTCAAAACAAATTATACCCACATCACAATAAGACGATTATTTTGAACAATGCATCGAGAAACGCGATTTAATTCTTGACAAGTGATTATAAATCTACGCGGACACTGCGGGTGGTGCCCATGATTCGGATTATGTTTAAAAAGGAGATAAGGCTTGTTATATACAAACTTGAGAAACGCTAAATAGGGTTGTGCAAAAGTTTTGTCATAGAAATGACTATTAGAACTTAGAAATGAAAAAAATGGATACTGTTTTCGTACTATCTGTAAGCGATAAATTGGTGGTTTTAATAGAAGAAAATTGTAAAACTCAAATAATTTAATGTAAATTGGCGCTAATTTAATAACATTCTGACTTGTTGCTCGCAAACATTTGCCCAGAGCGTTGGCGACACCTTTTGGCTCATAGAGCGGAGTTATAATTACTTATGTGCCACCCTGTATAACTACATTAATTGGAAAAATCTATGTTAAGATGAAGCGAAAAGCTTTTAAAGAGCGTTTTTATACCATCGTATACTTTAATGCCATCTTGTGCATAAATTAATTAATTTTTGTGAAGCTTTAATGTGAAGAGAGCTTTTTTAACGCATGTTAAGCATTTAACAATACAATACTTATATTATGGAAATCAAATTTTCTCAAAAATTCAAGATTATACCAGGACTTTAGGACGTTACGATCGAACAGTTCGTGTATATTAAGCCTAAGCACCTGTCACGTTCCATATAACTTTAAAGGCATTGAATGGGAATTTAATTTTAGGGCCTTTATAAGTGTTAATAGTTATTTAATGCATTAATAAACTTTCTCCAAATGGAGGTAATAGTTTTTGCGGAGCATATTTCGTCGTTCATGAAGGTAAAGTGTCGGCAATATACGTAAAATGCCACAGTGGTTGGTAAATCTTATTATTCCATATAAAAGAAATGTTCAACGTATTTGCGCTCATTTTTACTCTTTTTGCAGGACAGTTTAACATTTTAAGTACAAACTTGTGCTTTTGAAGAATATTATTATAATATTTCCTTTTGAAGGACGTGTATGTATACTGGTCTGTCTCTATCCATGTATATCAAAAATTGAAAATGACTTGACGGCATCGAAGGTTAACTTATTTCTGTAGCGATATAATACTGATTTTTTTATGCTCAAGATATCACTCGTTTTTTGAGATGACATCACGTACGACCAAAAGGAATTAAGTTGCAAAATTTCGCATAAACTATAACAGGGCAATATAGTAGTACATAATATATAAACACAATCAATTTAAAACTAGTAGAACATAAAAATAAATCAAATTCAGAAAAACAGCATGCATGATTAAAAACAATATGGCCGGTTGCAGTTATAAACCGTCAGTTATCAGCTACTTGTTATAAAATTCATCGAGCCATGATATACGACTTATATTTTTCAATGTATCGTAAAATTCATTAACAAGGCCGCTATAATTTGTATGTGAACCTCAATTTATTGAGCTATTAATTTTTATGAGAAAGTTAAATGTATGAAGAATTGTGTTTTGATGTAAAGACAAATTACGTGTATATATGGGAATGAATAATATCAACGCATGCAATGTTTTTGCCGATTAAATATAAACGAATATGAATATTAAAAAAATAAATTTAATGATTCGAAATTGCTTTACTAAATAAAAGTATGAGTTTGTTTTATACCAAAACTAGCTTACTGCCCGCGGCTTCACCCGCTTTGTCTAAAACCTAATAAATTAAATACTATAAAACCTTCCTTTTGAATCACTCAATCTATTAAAAAAAACCGCATTAAAATCCGTTGCGTAGTTTTAAAGATTTTAGCATACAAAGGGACATAGGGACAGAGAAAGCGACTTTGTTTTATACTATGTAGTGATAATACCAAACCAATTTTAACAGTTCACAGGTAATCAAACCTTATTTTGTCCTCAATACGGGTAAAGAAAAATGAGCAACACAAATGTGGTTTTTGCAACATAATTCACGCTTCGTGGTCGCACGGTATCTTAACGTGGTGTAAAACGATACGACACCGATACGATAAGAACGCGGTTACGGATCGGGCCTTAAAATTGTATGCGTTTTATTTAGTCTGTGCCATTACTTGTTCTCTATAATGTGTATCAAAACTATTGTCTATGTAGATGCCCATATTTGAAGAATTGAATTGAATTCATTCATCCATACTTTAATATTATAAATGCGAAAGTAACTCTGTCTGTCTGTTACTCAATCACGCCTTAACTACTGAACCAATTTGCATGAAATTTGGTATAGAGATATTTTGATACCCGAGAAAGGGCATAGGCTACTTTTTACCCGGGGACATAGGATAGGTTTTATCCCGTAAATCCCACGGGAACAGGAACTATGTGGGTTTTTTTTTGACTGCGCGGGCCAAGCCGCAGGTGGAAAGCTAGTTATCATCTCATCATAAATTAGAGGGTAAATTTAATTTTTAATTTAATTTTTTTTTTGTATTTAATTTAGGCTTATTTCCGCTTATTTAATGGCCCCAATACATGTTATCGATCAAACTACATACTTAATTCAGGACGATAGCTGGTGCAAGGTAGGTGTGAATATTAAGTTGATAATTTCAATGGCAATTTGGACTTTAGAATGCCCTATAAAATGCATATTAATCTTTATGCTATAAAAAGGTAGAGTTTCTAATTTTGTATGATTTATAATGTTTTTTTTTTATATTTAGGATTGAATAATTTTACAATGCAGTTTTGTTGAATGTAATATGTAGACACGAATATCAAGAAAAAACAATTTAACCTGAAATTCAAACTCAAACTCAAACATTTATTTATTCAATTAGACTTCTTCGAGAAGCACTTTTGAAACGTCATATTTTTAACATTTACCACCGATTCGGAAAGCAAGTATCTATCTATGGAGAAGAACCGGCAAAAAACTCCATAGGTAGGTATATAAATAAATATCTTTGTATTATACTTAAGTAAAAATAAACCTCAAATAATTAGGAATTATATCGTGGAATAACATAAGCATGTCTCTGTGCATGTACACTTGTAAACATATTATGTGTGTCTACGGTACGTCTACGGAATTATGTAAACTAGCCTATTTCCTTCTTTTGGCTCGATTTTTTGCATATATAATTATACATCAAGTATAGCATTCTAATAAAAGTCTAGAGTGAATTATCAAGGAAAATTCTGAATCGAATAAAATATCAAATGTAAAACAATCCACGGTTTGCCTTTAAATGTACTACCTAGTATAGTATTATATTATCTGTGGTACGTCAATAAATTGCCATTATTTGCTGAAACACGCAAAGAAGACCCCCGAGCGAAGTTTGGTCGATTGCGAATGCGTGCAAATAGACTTAAAATTGCTAAATTAGCTAAAATAGCTAAACTAGCCATAAATAGTAATTTTCTAGTAGGAAAGAAAATGAAAGTACTTATTTATAGTCATAAATATGTACGTACAACGAGGCGTTTTGTTAAATATGCATAATATTTAATACCGTATCTATTTTTATACATACTTAGATACCTATTATAATTTATACAATTATGAATCTAGGATATGATGTTCAATATAAGATATATAGTTATTATCTATATACATATAAAACTCAAAGGTGACTGATATAGTGATCTATCAACGTACACCCCAAACTACTGGACGTATCGGGCTGAAATTTGGCATGCAGGTAGATGATTTAACGTAGGCGTCCCCTAAGAAAGGATTTTAGAAAATTCATTCCCTAAAGGGGTAAAATAGGGGATGAAAACTTATACCATGAAAATTTATCTTTTCCACGCAAGCGAAGCTGCGGGCAACAGCTAGTATAATGTAACGATGAATTAGCAATCGTACAATTTGTCAATTTTTAAAAATACGAAAACTATACTTTACACTTAGATAAATTGAATAGATTTACTGTCTTGTGAATCGAGTAGGTACATATTATTGTAACGAAAAACAAAGTGCTACGGAGGATCTTAGTAGAATGTAGAGATTTGCGAATTTCCATTTACCAAAACTTACTACGAACTTAATCTTATTAATTGCTGACTAAAAATAGGTCATGCATGTCATATTAATTTATCTTCAAAATAAATACTTAGAAATCCAGAATCTTTGAATATTTTCTGAGTAATTTAGAAATTGGAATCTTGATTACAGTGAGCTTATAACCTCTACAGAATCCTAACAGTTTTACCATAAATAATAGAGCATGTTCGTGTATAGCACTCTATGGAGATAGGTACATGCACTTCGTGATCTTAACTACGAATCGTGACACTGGCTTTGATTGGATAGTATCTGTTTGTGAAATCGCTGTGTAGTTTCTGAATTTGTGTGTTTGGATAATTTAGGGGTGATCATTATATTAGTGTGGGTTTTTATCGTATAAATCAAAATTCATTGGAGGAGTATTTACGAAAAAATTAGGCATTAAAAATTATTTTTACAGGCATGCAACTCTACATTGGATTCGGTAGGTAACTAAGTACTAGGTACTTAATTACCGAATAAAAAATGATGAAAGTGAGAAAAAAGTGTTTTATTGTAAAATTTCTCTAATTCCTACTTTAGCAACTACTTACATTTTTTATTGTATGGAATCACCTCAAAACTGGTGTTGATATTTCAACGGTTCAAACTCAAACTCAAACTCAAACATTTATTTATTCAATTAGACTACTATTTAGTAGCACTTTCGAATCGTCATTACATAAGTATTTTTAACATTTACCACCGATTCGGAAAGCAGTATCTATGGAGAAGAATCGGCAAGAAACTCCATAGTTGCTCTTTTAAAATCATGTCAATATTACATAATATGTAACTTATATCTAACTTATACATAATATATCATAATATGCCAAAGAACTGTCCTGTGGTTTTTACGCGACAACCCTCCATGGGTCTTTATCGTCCATATATTCCTGAATACTGTAGTACGCTCTCTGAACTAGTACATTTTTTATATAAGTTTTAAATTTAGAATTACTAAACTCTTTAATATTGAGAGGAATTTCTATTGTATAAGCGTATACCTTGACCCATAAATGAATTTTTAACTTTAGCTAATCGGAAAAATGGCATTTCAATTCTATTCCTGTTCCTTGTGCCATAATCGTGTCTATCTCCTACTCTTGTGTGTAAGTCGGCGTTTTTGTGAACATGCAAAATATTATTAAATATATACTGTGATGGTACAGTAAGGATACCAGTATTCTTAAAATGATCTCTTAGTGAGTCCCGAGCACGTAAATTATATATAGAGCGAATGGCTCTTTTCTGTAAGATAAATATAGTTTCTATATCTGCAGCCTTGCCCCACAGTAGAATTCCATAGGACATAATGCTATGAAAGTAGCTAAAATAAACCAATCTAGCCGTATCTTCATCGGTGAGATGCCTTATTTTTCGGACTGCATATGCAGCTGAACTGAGCTTACCTGCAGCGGTGTTGACATGGGCTCCCCACTGTAGTTTCTCATCCAATGTTAACCCTAGAAATACAGTAGACTCAGTAGGATGCAATACCTCCCCGTTCAAGGTAATATCTCTGTTCAACTTTTTTACATTAGGAAGTAAAAATTCAACACAAGTGGTTTTTTTGGCATTTAATAATAAATTATTGGCAGTAAACCATTCAGATATGTGTAAAAGAGCACTGTTCACTTCGTCAACATTTGGGTCATGCCTATCCACATTAAAAATTAATGAGGTATCATCTGCAAACAGAACTATTTCACACCTATCCTGCAAATAATAGGGAAGATCATTGATATATACCAAGAACAAGAAGGGACCTAAAATGGACCCCTGTGGAACACCAATGTTAATTGACGCACCGCTATGTTGCTATGACAACCACTTTAATTAATAACTTCGGCGTAAAATCGCACAGAAACATTTCACAGTTCACACACACACACAACACAAGCAAATATAAATTATTATTAAACTTAAGTGATCAAATATTATTCATGTTTTACTAAAAGCATAAATTTTTTCCATATTCTATAGTTTATGCAATTTTGTAGTCTACATATTAGGCAGTCCATGACTATGTCCATGAGCTTACAACTGAAAATGTTGTTTCTCTTTCAAGCGTATAAGCTTAGATTATGGATTGGTCTCCGCGCGCGCGCTACGACTAGATACCGCTCCACCTAAAAACAATAGCTCCGTGAGTGCGGCAACTCAGTTCTGTAGTGTGTGTAAGGCGATTTGTAAGGACGCTAGTGTGTGTGAAGAATTGTACTGCCAGCTACATAAATTTTACCCCATAAATGGGAAATGGGCTATCTTGGAAAGAAGTTTGAAAAATATTTTTATTTCATTTTGGCCTTGCCGGGAATCGAACCCATGAACATGTGACTCAAATCCACTTGCGATGCCACTATACTATCACAAAGGTTTTTTAAAAGTAAAAAAGCGGTAATAAAAAAAATAACATATATATATGAGTCAGTTAAACAAGGTTAAACAGAAATAAATTATTGTTATTATCATTTTTTTATAATATGCGTTAGTAATAGTATTGAAAAAAAAAACATTATGAATAAAATAAGTTCAAATTAAAAGTGTGTTTTTGGGATATGCAGTACGGCAACACTAAATGGCGTCGTATTTTCGTAAACAACATTTTCAAAGTATAGGTGAAATATTGAATAATACGATTATTCCTGATGGTACGTAATCCCAGTGTCTTTCTTATTATTTGTTGAATTTTTTTAAAACAGTTTTATGGCACAAACAGGCATTTTACTTCAGGTTTTGTCCAAAATCTTTAGAAACTATCGGTACGCCCTCTCCACACAATGCTTGTGACACGACTGGCTCGGGTACGCCGATTTCGGCGTACTTTTAGTTGCCGCATTTTTCGAGTACGCCGGCGGTATCTAGTCGTAGCGCGCGCGGAGACCAATCCTTAATCTAAGCGTATAAGATATGAAAAAGACAAACTATACAAATACTAAGATTATACCAATGCCACATTGCCCGACCAATGCCAGAATACACTAAAGTATAGGTCTACCAGAATCTGATGGCATATTTATATTTAAGAAATAAAAGATTTTCATGTGGCAACTTATTTGACAACTATCAAATTGGTTGTCAAATTATTTGTCTATTTTGCAGTTGATAAATAATTTTTAGGATTTTGTCTAAAAAATCTTCGAAAATGTCGAAAAAGCCGCTGTGATCACAAGCAAGAGGTGTTGTTTATAATGTGTATAGAAAAATATTTGATGAAGAAGGGTCAACACATCATAATTTTCAATTTAGAAGATTTTATTGGTAAATTGGACTTACCCGCTTTGATACTTTTAATTAAAAAATATTATATGTAGGTAACTATAATATTGTTTGTTGATTGGAATATAATTTTATGAAAACTTATTACAGGAGTTTCCAATACGGCTATTCGTCAAGTCCAAGCTGTCCAAGTCAATTTTATAATGTGTGTATCTGTAAATACTTACGAAAATAAACATAGTTTTATTTTACTTTTATTTTATTTTATAAAAAATTATAAGCAGTCTAGTTTTCTATCGATATAACATCGATATTTTCACATGGCATAATGATAATGAACATACAAATATAGGTATGTGTAAATAATAATATGTATAATACCTGTATAAAAGTAATATGTATAATTGTATATTATTCATGTAAGTATGTACCTACGTAATATTAAGTGGATATCTCATTATTAAGTACAGTATTGTCCACTTATGTAATGTGACTAATGATATTGAGAACAAACTAAAAAATAAGCAGTATCAAGATCGTTCAGTCCATTTTCCCTAGGGTTGCACACTCAAAATTTTGATTTCCCTAATTGCCATCAGATTCTGGTTTACCTATAGCTAAAAACTACCAATGCGAAAAAATGATTATGCTCTTTTATATTATGTTTACATTTAAAAACATAACTGCATTGAGGTATTATTACTACCTTACTACGTACTGTTAGTTTGTGGTGTATTTGTGTTTAAAAAAAAAACACAAAATTAGTAAAAACTATTTATTTTCACAACACAACTTTTATACACACACAATATAATATATATTTCACTTTACGATTCACAATATAGAACTTAACGAATTCTATAATATAGAATAGGGATTCGTCCCCTGCACCCCGCGCGGTTACTGGTACTGGTGCTCCTCTCAGGCTAAGCCGGTGAAACCGTAGCTTAGGTGGTTATGCGACCATTAAGAGAGAAGCCCCTAAACTAAGAAATCAACGCGTTATATACATACAATATTGCTGATACCGCGATATAGGCCGGTGGGGTTTATAGCCCAAGTCAGCAATATTGGACAATGTAACACAATGGACAATGTAACACAATGGACAATATAACACAATGTAACAGTACGTAGTACATAGTTACTCATTTAATTATGCATAAAAATGATTATAGATACTCTTTTATATCATGTTTACATTTAAAAACATAAAAATACCTACGTTTAGTTAGTTTACATAAAAATATGCATAAAAATTGTATTAGTATGGTAATCTTTTAACATGTCAACTTAACGTTGTTCTAATATGTCGAATTGTCACATAGCTGCTATAAACAAGTTTAATTTGGATAAGCCTTCCTGCTTTACAATATACATTTAAATATAGGTACCTACATAGATATTTAGGTAGGAGGAGGATACATAGGTATATTCGGTAGGTAAGTATATTCATGTTTTTATTTTAATAACGAACATAGTGATAATGATCTATTTCCTTATTAGTCTTATAATTAGGTAACTATAACACACACCTATCATTCTAAAAAAATATATAGTGCATTGAAAAGTGAAGTCCCATGTCCCCTAGTAGGGTAAGGGGCAGATGCATTATACATCTGTTTCATTGATCGATTTTCTTTTGGGACAAGTAGGTGATCGGCCTTCTGTGTCCTACCAGACCGAGATATTTTTTTTTCTTCGTCTCCACCTGGAATCGAACCCAGGACTCCTTGGTGTTAAACTCACGCGTCAACCACCGTACCAAGGATGCGGCCAAAAAATAATAGTGCATTGAAACAAATCCAATAAGGTACTATTTATTGTCAGCTGAAAACCTAAATAAAAATTTACTAGATATTATTTATATTATAGATACTTACCTGAAGTAAAGACATATTTCACACACCCTCTAAAGCCCTGGACACATCAATATATACGTAAATATAATATTTACTCGTGACCAATAATCTTGATTGCAATGGAGACAGGGAAATTACCGCTTGTCACAGGAACTATATTTATTGCTAATAACCCTTGTATTGTAAGCTTATATCCATTAGATAAGACAAATATAAATTGCAAGTATTTACACATATCGATAGGATTTAAACGATTGAAATTTATATGAATCGTAAGATAATTAATGTTTATGAATTGAATATTTGCTAGTATGGAAAGGTTTCGTCAAACATTGTTTTACACAAATATGAATGTCCATGTGATTTGTTTTATATAAAGCGTAGAAAAATCTTTTCGTTTATCTTCTTCCTAATAACAATTTTTATATAAAAGCAAAAAGAGAGTCAAATTTTCTACTACAGTGGTGTTGGGGAACATTCTTCCTCTATTAAACCTCATAACGACCTGATTCACAGGCGTGGCTAATCTTTGACGGCTACAGCAGTCCCTCCTATATATTGCATCTGATTCTAGGGGAACCCACCAAACCCTAATCAAGATGACAATATTTGCTTGCTATCGTTATAAGAAGAAATATACTGAAGGCACTTTCGTTATATCAAATTAATGGTGCTTAATTATGAAGTAGGAAGCGTAGAATAAGCATACGTTAATAATAATTAATTGATTAGAACGATTAATAATAATAAAAATAGGTACTTACATAGATGTGTCATGTGTACTAAAATTTATAACTAATAATCTTATGATATTTATTATCAATGTGCATAATTATACGAATACTGTATTAACGAAACTAAATAACCGCTTGTATGTTATAGGCGTCTAACACAATTAGCAGAGTAATTTTAATTATTTAAATTTCAAATTATGCACGGTCACATGGTTATAATTTTCTAATAAGTACTACGCCTACGCCCAGAAAGTTTTGGGGTATTTGAAGTTGGATTATAAACACTCATATTAAATCTAATCTGCAGGTAAGTCTGCAGGATAGAATTCATAACATAGTCAGTCATAACTTGTCAAGAAAATATGCAGTTTGCGCTACGGTTGACAATTAGTGTAGACTTTCCTTAAATCTATTAGGTACCTATTTGCTTAAAATTTATAGCTAGAGAAGGGACAGTGTAATTGTAGCTATCGCTATCACTATCTATCGACACCTATCGACATATCCGCAAGATAACATTACATCGCAGAGTTAACAAGTTTCACCATTTCTTGGCTCTGATTACAACAAGACGAATAACGTTCAAATGTACCTATGTTTCTAATAAGAAAGATAGATAGGTATGTACGCAGAAATTTGAACATGAAAAATATATTTCTGCGTTCTGTGAAAACCTACAAACATTGTACAAGATTGATCGAGCTTAGAAATCCAAAAGTAATGAGGTATGTGTGTGTGGGAACTTGTCATGATGGTTGATTAAGATAACAATTTCGACCCACATGGATTGCGTTTACAAATTAGTATTTCAGCAGTGGAAGATAATGAAAAACAGGCAAATAACGATGGTAATAAACGCAAACAATATCTAATTATTATCAAGTTGCAATAGGCATAAAACATATTTAACTGGGCAAATAAATAAAAAAACTTGTTATAATACAATAGTATTTATTTAAATTATTATCTTATATCTATGAAATATAAGCATCAACAAGCATGTCTAATTCTCTTACCAATCTACTACCGTCATTTTTAACAATTTTGCTCCTTAACATACTAGGATTTTTCAAAACTAAAGCTTGACTTATAATCTTAACGCTCTCCGAGCCTTTGATTTTTTTACTACATTTTTGTACAACATTTATTACCTGTTTCTTTGTCAAAAACTTAATAGTCCTTTTAGATATTAAATTATAAAGATTAACGTAAGAAATAACATCGTCAACGTCATAACAATCCACATGATTCAATATTTCGTAAATAAAACTTAATATTTCGTATTCCACGTCGCTTTTAACTTTAACATCAGAAACTTTGAGTCTCATTTGTTTGTGGAAAGTATTTATGTTCATACTCTCGATAATAGTTTTTATTAAAACAATAATCTTTTCAACGACTACCTTATCGTCTTTAGCGATGTACCAGACAATAGAATGTAACCACGCCATAAGGCCGTGCCCTTCGAGTAATATTTCAAAGGCTTTTGGTATAGCGACTATTGAATTTATGACTCTGATAATTTTAACTTTAGTCCGTTTGTCGCAGAGCACCGTCGTGTAGAAATCCATGAGCATCTTTAAACACATGCTTTTGAATACAACAACAACGTCAATCATTGTTTTGATGCCATTCGTCATCACGTCTAGTATCCAGAGTCGTCTTTCGAGGCTTTCCACTTCATTATCATGGAAAAGACTAAGAAAGTCTGGGACAATAGATAGATCCACAAATTGTTTTGCTATTAAGAAGTTATTAACTGGTTTGTAGAGAGGCTCGGAGGGCGCAGTACAAACTGTTAATGCCTTGGCTAAATATAACACGCCAATCGCTGGTAATTTTGGGTTCTTCAAGTCACCGAAAATACTATCTTCTTTGCCTGCATCTTTCATTGCTTTTGTTAAACTCTGGCGCAGCGTCGTGACGAAATCTGTTAACAGCAGCTTGTCATTTTTGTGTCTCCTGCAATAAATTTGATAAATATTTTAACTATATTGGAAAAAATAAACTAGAAATAGGTAATCTAAAATAGACTTGAACTAGAAAAAGAAAAATCAAATAACTAATCTAGTAACATTCGAATCAAACACAAGAAAATATAACATTCAACTATAAAAACTAAAGTTACAAAAAAAATACTGTTACGTTTAGAAAAATGAAAAATGTATGCAATCAAAAAGTAATACTTACGTTTCCAACTCCAATAGCATGCAGAATCTATGCAGCACATGGTAAGCAGCAGCCCTCATCATTGGGCAGTGTGAACCTAGTGCCACCACCGTGACCGATAATAGACCAGTTCTGAGCAGCTTGAAACACGACGCCATAGACCCAGGAGCTAATAAATGACTTAAGAGGGGAAACAGAAAAGCTGGATCGTATATCTCGTCGTCTTCATTGAAATGCGACACAGATAACACATCACTCTCCTTATATTTATTCACAATTGTACTGTATTCTTCTTTTTTTAACAAACCCTTTATTACTGACTCATTGTCTTGTACGGCCTCACATTTGGCAAGCTTCGCTTTTTGCACATGTTCATTTTCCAAATACATCTTAATCGTAACATCTTTTAGTGACTCGCAAGTTTCAGGCAGCTCGAAATAGTAGTCTAATCTTTGCTCAACTGGGAAGTTACGTACTGTTTTCGCGATAATCTCTCTGTCAAATAAGTTTAGTACTTGATTCGGTGTAGGATGGCTCCATAGAGAGGCAGTACGCTTCTTCCTAACAGCGTAATAGTTAGCGGCTGAATCTCCCCAGAGATAAGGTTTGTACTCATTTACAGGTAATCCATTACTTTCGTAGTATTGTAAAATCGATAATATCAACCTATCACAAGGGTTCTTCGTGGCATGATATGCACTCAAATACACCGGTATTTGCTGTGATTTCATAATTGATTTGTTCAAAGTAATAAGGCTATATAGAAATTGGAGCAACCTAGATTTTATCTCCAGACTGTGATAACTGAGCATGACATTTAAGAATTCGGAATGCGATGTCACCATGTCGAATAGGACAGCAACATCTTCATGATCAAAAGGATAAAAATACTTGACTAATACCGTAAGTAATGATAGAAGTTTCGGTCCTAAGTTATTATCTTGATCCGCTGTTTTTACTTTCAGAGCACTTTTTAGAACCGCTTTGCAAAAATTCTTCCAAGTCGCGCCATCTATTACTTTTTTGAATTCATCTTTATTGTCAACCAATTGTTTTATCTTACAGATTTGTGTTGTACTATAGACATATGATATTGTTTCATCTAAATCATTAATTTTTTCATCTTTCAAACAATTCAACACTACATTGAGCACTGCCGAAATGTAATTAATAAAATATTCAATTTTATTTTCTTCAGCGTCAAGATAAATTTTGTATAAAATAACTTGGAGTAATTTTACATGACTTAAATCCAAGACTTCGAATTTGTGGATCTTGGAGAATATTTTTTTACAATCGGGTATCGTCATACATTCCGTCATAAGTTTCTTCAGCAACTTCCAACTAGCTATGTAAACCTGTCCCGCTTTATGGGGCTTCTCTAAATATTTATTGATATTGGACTTATATTCATCATATAGTTTTTCCAAGATTTCTTTATTATTTGCGAGAAATTGACCATGATTCACAATAGCGTTTCCAAGTGGCAGTGTTAGTTCTCTTTGACTTAATATTTCTGGTCTATTTATTTCATCTTTGTATACAATACAGAATTTATTATTGAATTTAAGTAAAACTAAAGCAAGATTGGATGTAGACTTTCGTATTGTATTTGCATGGAAAAATTTCTTAAACTCTTCATCTGTGACATGCACAACTTGGTGTGGTTTATTTTCAAAATAATCTGTTAATGCATTTTCTAAACCTGTTAAATTAATTGTAAAATCTTTGTTTGTTATTAGGTCCGTGTATAACTTCATGGATTTCGTTACAATTTCCGCTGATAGTTCCAAGTCAATAGATTTTGAATATTTCTCAATTAAAACTCTTAATATTTCCATAACCACACTGGGTTCTTTATCATCTTTAATACAAGACTCTAATTCTGTATTAAAAATTAGATCAAATACTTGGGTATCATTTTCTTTCGAGAGTCCAACAATATCTAGTACTTTTATTGTATGATCACTGTTTACATTTTTTCGTTTATTTATTTTTATAAATGCCTTTACAATTTCCGTGTAAGTTTTATGTTGGAATGAACGCAAAACGAAATGTTTTCTGTCCAAGTAGTCAATTATTTCTCTGTTCTGTGTAATAATTTGTAACAAGAAATCAGTTACGAGAATATACGATTTCTTACTGACATCCAATGCCTTAAATATTTTGAGGAAGTGATTATTTTTGAATAAATTTAAAATTATATTCCTGACGGTACTTATGAAGTGATGTTTTTTTCCAATCGCAATTATTACTTGGAAATATGTTAGGATTTTCTTCTGTTTCTCAGCGGTTAGTTCATCAGTTTTGGATAATCCGACTGCACAGAACATTAAATATTTCGCCCAAATAAATAGTTGAGTGCTGTCTGATTTTTGTAGAGGTATTTTATAAAATAAACTATCTAGTGCAAAGTCGTAATCATCTTCAGAACTAATTAATATTGGAAATATGTCAGTTATATTATTGTCTTCGTCGTTGATGATTGAGTTCGATATTTTAAGCAAAATTTCATCTTTTACTAATGTATCCGGTAAAGAAACAGGCTTTGTAGTCCAATCAGCCACATAGCTTCTGACATCTAATTTCGAGTCTCCAATTAAAACTTCCGATAACTCTGGAGAGTAATTGCAATGCAATAAATTAGCTATAAACAACGATAAGAATCCTTTTAAACTCTTTTTGGCCTCTTTGTTCCCTTGAATATACTGTATGCATCCAATAATGAATGGAGAAGGCAATTTATTTTCCAAAAACATACTATCTTCTGTGTTTTTATTATTCATTAGATCATTAAACAATTTATCCAAATTAGCTTCATTACTCTCATCGGATATCTCGAAATTAACCATTTGATTTTTAATATATTCAGTCAAATCGTTTTTATTCTTTAAAACATATTCTACTACATCAGCAACAATGGATATAGGGTTAACTTGTGCATTGCGTAAAGAATACAACATCAAATGTATTTCGTTTTCATCGGTTTCGAAAATTTCAGTGTTCTTGAAAAAATTGTGTAATGTTTCTTTCGCTTCTATCCATGTGTCCTCTTCATCACTCGTAAAAACTTCCAGCATGATAAGAAATAGATCCTTAAACATTGGATTTTTAAGAGATATAGCTGTTTCATCCAAAATCAACCACAAGGACACGACTTTAAACTTCAAAAGGGAAATCTGACCTGACGTTAATGTCTTCGTAAAATCCAAAATAGTTTTCATGTCAATACTACTTTCAAGAGATTCAAAGAATGCAGGATGTGTGTAATTGTAGAGCAATAATAAATCTATAAGTGATAAAAGAGAATCTGCTGTATTCAATTTTGGTAGCTTATAATCTTGAGAGACTTCATCCTTTTCATTACCACTTGTTATATCATTTATTAATGAAACAATGACGTTTGGCGCCGGCACATGCTTCGGAATAAAATACTCAAGTTTACTTCTTAATTCCATCAATTTTATATTGGAATCTTCCAACTCCAGCAAGGCCATAAAACGTTTAAGTGATTGCAACATCTTTACTAGCACTTTTATACTGTATAATGATATTTGTTGATCTGTTCCTATACTTGCTTGCATTAACTTCAGTAATGGTACAGGTAACGTCACAAATCTTATAAAATTCACTGTTTGCATTGAGTTCAAGTTCTGTAAACGAGGTACCATGTCTTCCGGTTGCAATTTATTAACGAGTGCAATCGTAAATTCCGTCGCTTTTTCCCAGATCGGTGAATGTTGTGGTTGAAAACTTTGTTCAATCACATGAATAACTGCTCTGTGTAAGTCAGGACATTTAAATACAATCTCAAGAACTGTGTCACACTCATAATTATTCTCCCAGGGCCTTTTTAAGCTGAGCAAAGCCTTGTATAAATTTTGATTCTTGTTCGTCTCGCCCGTACCAAGATATGGATCAACAAAATACAATCCAAGTTTGTGAGATGTGAACAATGTTTTTATTATTTTTGACAATAAAATTAGAATTTCTGGGCGCGACTCATTTCGTACATCATTATTTAATTCCGGAGGTCCCTTCCAATTAAACACTTTAAACAAATTGTGGAGCACCTGATGACTGAATGTTTTGAGTTTCAGAGTTTTCGATATTAATGTATTATTGATAACATTCTTCTCCAAAATATTGAGAAACATAACAACAGCCTCTGCTTCATCCTGTATTAAACCAGGTATTACTAATGGAAGTAATCCTTGCTTTTCCAGCAATGCTTTAATTAGCGGTAAGTGACCGTCAACAAGGAATGAAGTCATGAAATGTACAAAAGCTGTCCTCACATTGTCTTTCTCTTTGTAATTTGGTTTCTCAACAATATATTGTAAATGTTTAGGTGTTAACGGTAGCTGATTTAGTACTTCGACACCTAAATCAGAGCTCATTGTGACCATTGAGGTTAGTAAGTTGAGTATAATCTTTCTGTGCCGAGGCCCTGAGTTCTCACTAATCATGATCTCAACGGTAGGTATAAAGGTGTTTAAGAAGTAGCGACAAGCCTCTTCGGTTATCATAATCATTTGTGGCATTGATGATTGTACCTTAAGAATGATTAAGTGAAAAATATGAAACGTAGGTGTGGCGAGAGATAGATTCTTTTTGTTGTCTGTTGATATTTGACGCAAAATTTCATGTGAATTGCCTCCCACTCTAAGGTACTCTGCTAAGTAGTCTATGTCACTGTCTGGGTTCAGGCACACTTGAAGAAATTGTGTGAGAGCTGAAATACATCGATGTTTTAATTATATATATAACCTTATTATAATAAGTATCAAAACAATGTAGTGTTAAATTTGTGACTTGAGGTTAGAAATATCAATAATAACCAGTTTATTATTTTATATAAATAGTGAATAATACAAAAAGCGGAATCTTAATAATTTTTAACAGTATATACTTTGTTATTGAAATTATAGGAAGTTATGAATCTAGTTGAAAACTTTTAGTTTTAGATTTCCGCCCGCGGCTTCGTCCGCGTTTGCAAAGGAAAACCCGCATAGTTCCCGATCCCGTGGGATTTCCGGGATAAAAACTATCCTATGTGTTAATCCAAGTTACCCTCTATATGTGTGCTAAATTTCATTGTAATCGGTTCAGTAGTTTTTACGTGAAAGAGTAACAAACATCCATACATCCATACTTACAAACTTTCGCCTTTATATTATATATATTAGATATTAGAATATTAGATATTAGATTAATAGCCTCACCCATTGTCTGTCCCTGTTTTTCCGCTAACTCTTTTCGGAAGTGTTTAATATCAAAATTAAGGTGCTTTTTCGTCTTTTTATTTTCATTCTCAGCATTAATTTCACTTTGAGGTTGTGCATCTTCATTTTGTTCATTGTCGTCTTCAGAGGCACTAGGTTTTTTGCTTCTTTTGACAGATTCTTCGGAATCATCGTTGTATTTTCTTTTCCCCATATTTTAAATATTTCACTGTAACAATTATCTATAATTACGACATTAAATATTATAAATAATGTTCTGCTATAATAATAACATGTGCGTTTGTTGTGACAATTGACAATGACAATTTACAATATCATGTCAAATTTCTATGTCAAAGACAAATTTAAAATGTCAAAAAAGACAGATAATAAATATAAAATTATCGGACTCATGGATTTATATATTCTTCTTATATAGAAAGAAGACTAATTTTGGTACTGATACCATCTTTTTTACAAACATTAATTGTTTAAAAATGTATAGGCGATAAAACAGTACTGTTGGTGAGAAAGATGTTTTGAGTAGTCTTGAGTGATAAACTGAATATCACTCTTCCTGTGACTCTTCCTCATGTCTGTGATTCCAGTAGTTGATGTATACTAGAATCACAGAACAATATGTTATAATTATTATGAAAACCACCTGTTACTAGAATATATTCGTCATGGTAAATTTATTTTAAGTACCTACTGGCTAACAATATTGTAACGATGGAACACGACCTTTTTTTGTTGAATTTGATATTTTTGGTTTAATGGCATTCAAATGCTTTATAAATTTATAAAGAATAGAAAAAATTCGACCACGAGGCGGGACTCGAACCCGCATCCTTTCGCCCCGGTTTGTCGCGAAAGGATGCGGGTCCGAGTCCACCTCATGATCGAATTTTTTCTATTCTTTATAAATTTATAGGGGGAGTTAGCCCCCCTTTGCACAGGTTGGATCTCGGGTTTTTTTATAGGGTGGTAAATAAAACTAGGTAAAATAATTGTCATCATTTAATAATAACTCGTATCAAAATATTAAGATAATTTCAAAATTAATAAAATTCTTATATTCGCGCCGAGCACATTAAATATTTAGTATTTAAACTTATAAAATAGCAGGACTCACATATTTAAGGTACAGCCATTGAATTAATGACGACCCTCTAATAAAATATTATATTCTATTAACTTTCGTAAATCTAAACAGGTTATAAAATATTTCGTTATTTAGCAGTTAGTTATGAAACTATGGTGCCTATGCACTTAAAAAACTATACATTGAGGCCTTCCGTTTAAAAAATGTAAAAAATAGTTCTTATGCTATTCATTAAAATTCAGAACATTTTTCTTAATACTAATTTAGACAAAAATATATAATATAAGGTATATACTGGCTATCTGTTGGCTAGTGACTTAGCATTCAACACCATCTTCATATAGGTAACTACTATTTAGAAAATTGAATATTTACATTTAAAGACAGCAAATGTATAATAACTAACAATGTAACAGGTTTATTGGCCAAAGTAATTCACTGTTAACATTTATACATGTTGTACTCGTATGTACTCGTATGCGTTGTAAGCGTATTTAATTTATAAGATTTATCAAAAACGCTTAAAAACAATAGTTAGGTAATAAAAATAAAAAAAACTTTATAAAAAAAATATCCTATGATTAAATTTAACATAAAAATTTACTTGACACTGGGAAATAGTCATATCTTCTTGCCATTATAAAAAAAAAAAAAAACATAAAAATTTGACTTATAGTCTATATTTTAAGTCTTGTTTGTCTATAGAATCTATACCTGTCCCTTTCTATAACTTACAAATATAACATTAGACTGAGCGAATAAAAATGACAAGAAATAACTCTTACTCTAATAACAAAAATATGCTTTCTTGATTCAATAAAAGATATCTCTAAGTGATAGAAAGAGAGGTTAAAACCTGTCTTGCTTAATCATACTTTCAAACTTTGGCTCCAATTCACGTATTTTTTCTATAAGCACGTCTGCGAGATTCTGGTTTGGATCTTTATCTGAAAATGAACACTTAATAATTATTATAAATACATAATATTATGTGTTATGTACATGTCGCAAATACATAATTTGTGTTACGTACATGTCGCAAAAAACTACATTAAAAATTAACTACACAAACAATATAATAAAATGTCCACTGAACAGGAGCAGAATTTTTTTTAATATAGATTATTGAAGTGAAACTTCTTTAAGCGCGTTGAGAGTAAAATTTTAAGGTCGCGTTATGGAAATACCGTTACCTCACGGACTAAGGCGACGATTTTGTTATCTTTGAACCTTGCCAAAGAAGTTTCACTTCTGCCACGTGTGCTCGACATACACGGTCTTTTTATGTTTGTTTTATTAATTTTTTATATAGATAATGGATTGACTGGAAATTCACCATCAAAGTGCACGAGCACACACTTCCCGCGGCAGTCGGGGCTTTTCTCGATAAGCGTTCCGAGCGTTCTACAAAAGTCGTCGACAACTTCCTTCACATTTACTGTGCCGAGTTCTGAAAACAAATTAAAGTAAATTAAGCTTATTAGTTATACAGATATGTATATACTGAATATTTGCACATTACATTTTTTGTGTGTTGAAAATGAAAGTTATTTATTTCTTAATCAAATTTTTAGGTTCAGAAAAATATGAAAAAAAAATAAGCGAAACTTTTTAAGGCGCGTTGAGAATAAAATTTCAAGGCCGCGTCAGGGTAATACCGTCACGTCATTAAGTAAGGCGGCAATTTTGGTATCTTTGAATCGTGCCAAAGAAGTTTCACTTCAGCCACGTGTACTCAGCACACATGCTCTTTTTTATTAAACACTAGCTGCGCTTCGCGATTTTACCCGCGTGGCTCCGCTCCTGTTGGTCTTAGCGTAATTATATATAGCCAATAGCCTTCCTCGATGAATGGGCTATATAATAAAATTTTTCAAATAGGACCAGTAGTTCCTGAGATTGGCACGTTCAAACAAACAAACTCTTCAGCTTCATAATTATATAATTTAAGTATTTATTTAAATGTATATATTATGTATGTTCATCCGCCATCTGGTTTCTATAACACAAGCAAAAGCTTAGTATGGGATCAGATGGTGCCGTGTGTGAAAATAGTCATAAAATATTTATTTATTACAATATACTAGCTTACCGCCGGCGGCTTCGCCTGCTTTGTCTAAAACCTAATAAATTATATACTAAAACCTTCCTCTTGAATCACTCTATCTATTTAAAAAATTGGTTGTCTGTAAAGTCGGTTTACTGACGATAGTTGAACGTGACAACGTCCGATTGTGCTTCTTTGTCGCTAGTTCCGCGCTCTCGCTCACACTTCAAGCCTTACATGGAACGCCTCAGATGAGTCAGAGCGAGGTAACGCCGCATGAGTCATGTTTTTTCGTGCGTGCAGCCGGCTTTATCGAATTATAAGACGTTGTCACGTCAAAAAAACCGCATCAAAATCCGTTGCGTAGTTTTAAAGATTTAAGCATACAAAGGGACATAGGGACCTAGGGACAGAGAAGGCGACTTTGTTTTATACTATGTAGTGATTAGTATAGATAATAGGCAAGAACCTCACCCTCACACAGGGCCCGCTTCTCTAGCACTCTATGCAACGTGTGCAGTGGGGTAGCGCACTCGACCGCGAGATACAGGGGCGGGGCTGCTCGGTGTATCTTGTATGCGCTGTTCCGGTACCTGCGGTTCTTCACCGCGGCCACATCCTTCTCTATGGCCTCTAGCGACTGGCCAACATTTGGTTAGACTTAGATACCACATATTTGTAAACGGTACGGTATATGGTATAAGCAATTGCTATCCAACTCGTGCAGTGACATAGCTCGACTTGACCAAAACATTTCAACTTTTGGTTGACTGTGATGTACATTGTACATACCTTTTTTGAGGGTAGGTGTGTGCCTAGATTAACGTATTTTTCTGTGCTCTCAAAAATAATTGTATATTTAATATTTAAAGTGTTTAACAAGTGTGAATTTATGGCTGAGTAAGATCTGTACCTACCAGCAACGTATTTCCTTAAGTTATTTTATAAAACTATTTACAACTTTCAAATATTGATCAACCACTAAGTCACTATGGACTCTATCAAGCAATCACTGACAGAGATGACTGAATTATTCACCTCAAAGATGGCAGAGTTTGAAAAAACCCTACATGGAACAGCACCAACTTCACCTAATTCAAATGTTGTGTCTTCTGAATTTTATGAATTCCGCTCTTTTGTGATGACCTCACTGAAGACCTTGCACGCACAAGTTGAGTTACTTTTTAAAATATCCGACCAGCAGGAAACTCGATCTCGCCGCAAAATGCTACTTGTGCATGGAGTTACTGAGGAGAGAAAAGAAGATACCGCTGCACTGGTCGCTAAAGTGCTCGCTGACCGGCTTCAAAAGCCTGATGTTGTACCCGAAAGCTTTAGTCGCTGTCATCGTTTGGGTCGTGGCAATACGGATAAGCCCCGGCCTATTGTAGTCAAATTTAGAAGTTTGCCAATGAGGGATCATGTTTGGTTCTCTAAAACTTGTTTCAAGAACACTGGTATTACTGTCTCGGAGTATCTCACAAAGGCCAGGCATGACACTTTTATGGCTGCACGCAAAAAGTTTGGTATTCCAAGATGTTGGACGCTTGAGGGGAGTATTATCATCCGGACCTCCGATGGAGTCCGCCACCGAGTGGTTTCATCCGAAGATCTTGACTTAATCGCTTGTGATAGCTCGGAGGAATCTACTGCTGCATCCAATAACGCTAAAGACACCAAAGCTACAGCCGGCTCACGTCCCAAGCGTGTTAAAAAGTGAAATTTAAGGTGATTCAAATCTGTGAGGTTATACCACTGCACCTGTACTATAACATTTCCTTTTATTTCATTCTTGTTAGGTACTCTAGTTTATCTGTTTATTTCATTCACTTCACAAAATTCTATTTAAGCTGTGGTATTATTGCTCCTTATTTTTTACCCTCTATTCACATGTATTTTTTGTATTTTTGTTCACTCTTGACTTTGATATTTTCAATCTTAATAATTCATAATATGTCAATTGTCATTTCAATGTTTTGTTTTGTTTTGATTGTGAACTGTCAAACTCAGTTTTACTGTCAATCATGGTTGTCAATGTTGCCATTTTGAATAATAATAATTAATTAATATGATCCGTTCCGTTGTATGTTTTATAATGTGATTTACACAAATAATACTCCAAGCGCTGCTGGCGGTTATAGGAAAACTTTTTTAATATATATTTTATTAATATATTTATAATACACGTATTTATTATTTATTTGCTTAAATATATAATTTCTTTATTTTATTTATAACTATTGTACTTTTTGTTTAGTTATAAAATTATATTTAATTAATTCAACTATAGCTTCAATTAGTGATAGCGAATGCAGTGATTCCTTTTATAGTATAAATAGTTCGAGTAATAGCTTGAATGATAGTTTCCTCAGCACAGATTATGTTGCTCTAGATAAATCGCTTGCCGCGGTATTCTCCAATGTATCAAAAAATTTCAATGTTATCCATTTAAATTCCCAAAGTATTCCGGCTCATTTCAATGATTTACTTGCATCATTTACCAATACTCCTATCCACGCCCTCCTCATCTCCGAAACATGGCTCAAACCCTGTCTTTCTTCCACTAGCTATTCTCTTCCTGGCTTCAACTTAATACGTAACGACCGCATCGGCCGTGGCGGAGGTGGAGTTGCTATTTACTTACGTGATAACATACCATTCTCCATCATAAGCACATCCCCCCAGCCACCGCCAGATGATGCGGCCGAGTACATCCTACTTGAAATCATCCTATCCAATGTCAAAATCCTGTTAGGTGTATTCTACGTTCCTTCTCTCCTTTTCAACTATTTCCCTACTTTTGAGAAAACCTTAGAAAACCTACGTCCTCTCTATGACCATGTGTTAATTATGGGCGATTTCAATACATGCCTTTTGAAAAATGACACACGCAGTAAAAAACTATCGTCTGTTGTATCCTCTTGTGACTTAAATTTACTTCCTCTTAATCCTACCCACTTTGCTCCTGGCTGTAATCCCTCCCTCCTAGACTTAATCATTGTTTCTTCCACTGACCATGTTTCAAAACACGGACAATGCTCCGCTGATGCCTTCTCCTTTCATGATCTTATCTTCCTTTCATACCTCCTACGTCCTCCTAAAAAGAAGCACAAGGTTCTGCTGCAGCGTAATTTTCGTGGGATGGATGTCGAGCGTCTTCTTGAAGATGCCAGGAAAATAGATTGGTCTTCTGTATTTTCATCTGACACAGCTGACTCCAAAGTTCAAGTGTTTAACTCAGCTATAATAAAGTTATTTGATATACATGCACCCATTAGACCTATCAAAATTAAACATGCTCCAGCTCCCTGGCTTACTGATGAACTGAAATCTATAGTTCATAAGAAAAACCTTGCCAAAGCCAGGTTCAAAAGTAACAACTCTGACATCAATCGAGAGAAGTACAAAAAGCTCCGCAATCGCTGCAATATGATGTGTAGAGATGCACAACGACGCTACATTCATAAATCTGTTGAGAACGGCAACACAGCAAATACCTGGAAATTTCTTAAATCTCTTGGGGTCGGTAAGTCATGTAATAATTCTGTTCCTCTTAGCACTAACATTAATCTATTAAATAAACATTTCACTTCTTCCGTTGCTCCTTTAGATAGTAACACCAAACGTGATACTATTAACTTTCTTTCCTCTCTGCCAACTCCCAACTTTCCACCGTTCAATTTCGTACCATTCACTGACAGTGATATTAAGAAGAACATATTGTCCATTGCTTCGAATGCTATGGGCTGTGACAGTATTGGCCGGGCTATGATTTTACCTATCCTTGACATAGTCACTCCTATCATATCACACATCCTTAATTTCTCTATATCATCCGCTAGTTTCCCTCAAGCATGGAAGGATGCTCATATTATCCCACTCCCTAAAAAGAACAATCCTTCCTGTTTTTCCGAATACCGCCCAATATCCATTCTCCCCTTTCTTTCTAAAATTCTCGAAAAAATGGTGCAGCAGCAGCTTTGCTCTTTTCTAACGAGAAACTCCCTCCTAGATCCTCTACAATCCGGTTTCCGAGCTGGACATAGCACGGTCACTGCTCTTGTCAAGGTTACAGATGATATTCGCCTAGCAATGGATAATAAGCAGCTAACAATTCTCACTCTTTTAGATTTTTCTAATGCTTTCAACACTGTTGATTTTGATATTTTGTTAGCTGTGCTTAGTTCTCTTAATATATCTCCTGCAGTGTTGGATTGGTTTCGTAGCTACTTGCAAGGACGTCGGCAGTGTATCCGTGTTGATAATACGTATTCCTCTTGGTGTGATGTTACTGCTGGCGTTCCGCAAGGCGGCGTGTTGTCACCCCTCCTTTTCAGTATTTTTATCAATTCCATAACTTCTAATATATCTTCTCTCTACCATCTATATGCAGACGATCTTCAGATTTATAGGCATTCTACTATAGACAGTCTAGAACAAGAAATAAGATGTGTAAATGAAGATCTTAGGACTATTGTAAGCTGGACTCATAAATATGGACTGAATATAAATCCAAATAAAACCCAAGCAATCGTAATAGGTAGCCCTTATTACATCTCCAGAGTTTCTGTTGCAGATCTACCTAAGATTTCAATTGAGGGAGTTCAAATAGCATACAGTTCTACTGTAAAGAACCTTGGTATTACTCTCGACCAAACCCTGTCCTGGACAGAGCAAATTAATCTTGTTAGTCGTAAGATTTTTGGTGTTGCTGCAATGCTAAGACGTTTGCGCAATTTTTTGCCCATATCCACGAAAATTTTGCTTGCACAATCTTTGCTTCTTCCTATCCTCGACTATGCTGATGCAAGCTACTTAGACCTTACTGAGGAGCAGTTAAACAAATTAGAACGCCTTCAAAATTTTGCGATAAGATTTATCTTTGGTCTTCGCAAGTTCGACCATATCTCAGACTTCCGCTCACAACTCAGATGGCTTCCTATCCGCCTTCGCCGGAATACGCATCTCCTGTCCCTCCTATACTCAATCCTTTTCGATCCCAGAACTCCTTCCTACTTAAAAAAGAGATTTATATTCATGGGCTCGTCTCATGAACGTAATTTGCGCTCCTCTAACAATCTTACGCTTTGTATGCCTGCTCACTTCTCCAAATTTTATGATTCATCTTTTACCGTGCAAGCCGTAAGATTGTGGAACTCCCTACCAACCGCAATAAAGCAAGCGCAAACTTTGAATAGTTTTAAAGCTGCAATTAAAAAATATTATTTGTCCTCATAGTCATTCTGTATCTGTTCTGTTTTACCTATTTCTCTACTTGAAATTTTTTATATCCTCTTCTGCACGTTTTTCTTTCTTTCTTATGTTATATGTAATTTTATACCTTACTTATATCTATTATATTTATTTGTATTCACTCCTTGTATATGCACTATCTACCTTTTTCAATCTTTTCATTTTCCTATATCCCAAGGTTGCCTGGAAGAAATCGCTTTAAAGCGATAAGGCCGCCAATTTGTACGGTGAAGATTCATTTTGTTTATCGTTGTATTTTTATATCTGTGCATTGTACAATAAAGTGTTTTTTATTTATTATTTATACTCGCATTTTTATGGATATAAAATTTTCTTGGATTGACACCAGATAAATAGGTAATATTATTTATTGGTCGAGTAGCTTTCGAGTAAAATCGTTTTGTATGTAAATAAAGTTATGACAACAAAATCTATATATAATTCGTAAAGGTAGATTTTTATAAGGGTAGGTTTAGACTAGTAGCTATGAAAAAAAAAATCAAATACATACTAACCTGACATGCTTCCAAGTATGGTAAGTTTTTATCCGTCTTATTGAAATGCTTTAAATCCGGAGGGCAATACAGTGACTTGGTTATAATAATAAACAATTTTTTAACTGGAAACACTACATTGTGCCTTGCCTCATAAATGTTTATATTCTCCTCAAAACCAACAAATGAAGCTCCATCACTTGGTATAATATGAGCCAGATAACCCTCGAAGAAACTACACGCCATTCCGATACCATAATTTATGGACTTTTGTTTTTCCTCCTGGAACATCAACATTATCATAAAATACACATTACTACATTGATAACATTATTTGAAAATTCGCATTCTTTTCCAATAACAACTACTAAATTGTATTAGCATTTTGAATGTGGTTTATGAGATATTTTATAATATAATAAAAATAAATCACCAAATGTGTTGCCAAGCACTTGAGAATAGCTTCACCAATTCGGCTATATTTTTATCGTTTTTGTTAATTCAGAAGGAAGATTCTTATGGAAATAAGGTTCTTCTTTCTTACAAAATACGAAAAAAAGCAATGGAGAAGAAAAACCTCTGCTGGGGCAGATATAAAATAAAAATAATGCAATTACCATTTGAGTGTACTTTGTGATTAAGAATGCAATGTATAAAAGAACAAAGTCTTGTTCTAACACCTTCTCCTTCTGATAAATCAATAAGCCAGCAGCAACCACTAGTACTGTCAAGTCGTTCTTGTATTTTTCTAATATTTTATCATATTCAAATTTGTATTTACGGTAAATAACATTAAAACCCACTGAACAAATTTTGTGAAAAGCTTTAATTGTCAAAAGATACACAATGTATCGACCTGAAATAAATAATTAAAATAAATTGTTTGAATTAACTTAGGACTATGGTATTATTGGTATATTGGTGGATAGTTTAAAATGTAGAAATCATTGCCTCAAATAAAATCAATAATATTTTTTTACACAGTAAATCAAAATATTCTTACATTTCCAAATTGTTCATATTTATAAATGATCCTATATATAAATTAACATGATACTATATTTTAAATGATACAATCAATTTGGTTCAAACAATAATATCATAAAATATATATCACTCACCAATTGTGACTGCCAATTTAATATTATTATCAGTATCAAAACTGCTTGAACCTATACAAAATATAAGAGTAGCACTATATTTAATCATTTCATGATAATTCATAAATGGCATGTTGATATTACTAAGCCAACATTCTTGTTAGCTCGAGGAACAGAACAGAGTTTTCAATATAATTATTCTCATACCATTCAAATGTGTATGAAAATAAAGAAACATTCCCTCTTTTAAACTTTTCTCTCAAATTTAGGATAGGCAGACTACATCCAACGTTTTATCGGAATATTAAACTAAGTCTTGCAAAGCAGAATTAGATCAAGCATTGTGGATGGCTGCCTTAACAGATATACATCTCAATGTTTAATGTTTTTAAAGCACTATTTCATTTGTACAATAACAATATACTGGCTGTTCTTATCAAAGGGTTTCATTGTTTATAAAACTAATATAAGTAAAGGCTCCATTACACTTCCTGTTATAGTTTTATTTAAAATATTCTGAGAAAGCTTATGTAAACACACCAACTGGTATAATGGAGAATAGGTTATAAACATACGTTCCTAATAATATTATGAATCATTTTTAAGTATATAATAGTACTGCGTATTTTCTAATAGTTAACGGTAATATCATATCTGAGAAAAATGACCTATTAGTCTTATATAAAAGCTTTCAAGATACCCCACATTTATTTAAAAAATATTATGTTTCTCAACTTACCAATAAATAATCCTAACGCAAATATAATTTCCACAACGAAAATGTGATTTCTACCATCTCCCTGGACCATTTTTTCATTTAGTTCTAAATGCCATAGCAAAAGAGTAAGTAATTTACTACTTCTATTGGTTATATGCTATGGTACTTCTTCCTGATTCAAACTTAGAGGATTCAACATTTAGTAATTAGTTGGTGGCCACAGTAGGTAGGTGGCCAAATTTGTAAACAACGTTGCAGTTGCATGATGCATCGCCGTCATTTTGGCCGTTAAACGTCATTTGATGTTGACACTTGACAGATCTTTGTAAGTGTTGCTTGTTGCTTGGAGCGGTTGAAATTTTTCCATAGTATACAATCACTATACAATATTTTTATTAATTCAATTTAAATAACACGACCGAATATATAAAAAAGAGCATGTATCTCAGAAGTGTAACTTCTATATCAAGATTCAAAAATACCAAAATCAACTTAACGCACATATAAAAAAGTCTCACTACAATATTTACGCAATCTTCCTTCAATCTTCATCGCTCGTGCACGAATATTATACAGGGTGTAATCGTTAAGTGTGCACAGGCGATTTTTCCGTAACTATTACAGATAACAAAAGAACTTTAAACTGATATCGAAAGTACTTAACCTAATGAGTAAAATGGCCGTAATAAATTTTAAAAAATAAAACGAGAAATATCAATGCATATTACATCACGACGCGACCGTATCAAGTTGTGAACCACATAGGAACTGTTCAAAATAGAAAGTACATAATCTGTGGTAGATTCTTAATTATAAGTTCATAGATGGTCCTTGTCTATGGTAGATGTGATCTGACAGTTGACACTTGACAGAATTTTGTGGTCTGTACTCTGTAGCTCTGTAGTTCTGTACTCTGTGGACTGTGGTGTTGGTTTTGGAATTGTGATTTGCGGTGTATTTGTTTAAAAACAATAACTACATTCAATATATTTAAAAATGCCAGAGTTAGAAATAAAACGAAAAGCTGATGAATATTCCGTTGTGCCAGCAAAAAAGACACGCCATGAAATATCTGTTGCCGGTACTAGAGAAAAAGCTGTGGTTACAGCGACGGTAATTTGATTTTGGTATTTTAAAGTCTTTAATGTTTCTCATGATTACAAAACACAATCAGCAACCTCTTTATTTAGATGTCTTTATTAAAAGAGTCGCTAAACATTTGTAACTGTCCATATTTTTTATCCTTTTTAGGTTCCACGAACATCTAATCTGTACGCACCGATTATGTTACTAGAAGGTCATCAGGGTGAGATATTCACTGCTAAATTCCATCCAGAGGGCAAGCATCTCGCCTCTGCAGGATTTGACAGACAAATCTGTAAGTAACACAGTTCTCTAAGCAACTATATGACTGAGTAAGATTAAAGCTACCTACAATATTCTCCATCTTGCACTTATAAATTGTATGATTATTTAACTGCTTTAATTACAATTTGCCAAAAATCTAGTAAACTAACGGCCTTACTAATAAAAAGTTAAACAATGGATAAATTTCTACCATAACTGTGTCCTGCTCTTGCTCACATGAAACGTCAATCATAAAAACAAGGCAGGTTATTGCAGTAACTAATCCGTTCAAAGCGAATGGGTAACATTTTATTAGTAAGAGATTATATGTATAATCTATTTGTATACAATTTCAGTTCTATGGAATGTTTACGGCCAGTGTGAGAATGTGATGGTGATGAAGGGGCACACGGGCGCGATCATGGAGCTGTGCTTCTCTCCAGATGGCGCCCACATGCACACGTGTGCGACGGACAACACTGTAGCCGTGTGGGATGTTCCCACGGGGACGAGGATCAAAAAGCTCAAGGGACATGCGAACTTTGTTAACTCTGTTTCAGGTTTGTTTCAAATAGTTAAAGTACAGATACAAAGCCAATAAAGAAAGCAACTAGATTAAGAAACTAGATTTAGTTTTGCATTGTAAACCTATACTAATATTATAAAGCTGAAGAGTTTGTTTGCTTGTATGAACGCGCTAATCGCGGGAACTACTGGTCCAATTTGAAAAATTCTTTCGGTGTTAGATAGCTCATTTATTGAGGTAGGCTATAGGCTATATATCATCACACTAGCGGTTAAACCGCGCGGAGCAGCTAGTTTATTTATAAAATTTGTCTTGAGAAGTATAAAATTGTCATAAATTGTTTTGAAATTGTGTTTAAATGTAATTACATACATTGCATAATCCAGCCTGTTTATGTTACAAAGTTAGGCAGTCATATAAAAACGATAAAGGTAAAACCTTTATATCCCTATTGTTTTTAGTTTAAACTTTAAATGAATAACTGACAGACTAAATAACATATATCAACAAATGGAGCTCACGTAGTTAAAATTTTATGTGAATTTGCATTAATATACTGAAACAGGCACACATACAATCAAAATGGAACTTTATTATATGATTTATTGTATTACAGTTACGTAATTGTAACACTTTCCCTCGATTCATTTTTTATTCAAAAATTATGCCTTTTTTAAGGATTATTACATTTTTTTTTAAATTTACTTGGACTTTTATGTCTAAAATAAATGTTAACAGTAAGAAAATAGAGTTTACTATCGAATCCCAAGATATTTTTTCCCTAGATCAATTATTACTTTAGTTGTAAACGAAATAAGAATTGAGACTTACTTTTCGAGCTCGAACGTGATCAACGAGCGCACGCGATATTCAACTTTATTACGGCTGAATTATCGTCTAGTAACGTAACCGGTCTCTCAGTGCCAGAAATGAGAAAGGGAGCCTCCTCTTAAGCTTAATTTTTTTATTAATTTTAGGAGCAAGAAGAGGACCAGAACTTCTAGTGTCAGCTTCAGATGACAATACAATAAAATTGTGGGATGCAAGAAAACGCAACCCCATCGCGTCACTTGATAGTTCCTACCCAGTTACATCAGTTTTATTCAATGACACAGCCGAGAAAATCATATCTGGAGGACTTGATAATGTTATTAAAGTGTGGGATATTAGAACTAAGTCAGTATCTTATAAGATTAAAGGACACACGGATACAGTTACAGGTGAGTAAGTTTAGCGGTAATGTTTTACTCTGAGTAAAAAAATTTGGTAAATGACAATCAACCACTCCTGTTGACTGTTTCGTGTTGCAGATGCAAAAAAATTAGGAGGATTTTGTTTGACATTTAAATTTTTTTTAATCAATACAATATATTTTTCACTATTCTGACTATGCAAAAGCACTTTTAAAGGAAGTTTAGTTTAATAGATAAACATTAAATTTTATTTATTTACAGGTATGGCGCTATCATACGACGGTTCGTACCTACTATCCAACTCAATGGACAACACATTAAGGATATGGGATGTCAGACCGTTTGCACCTTCGGAGAGATGTGTGAAACTCATGTCGGGACACCAGCATAACTTTGAAAAGAACCTTCTGCGGTGTGCCTGGTCTCCTGATGGTTCTAAGGTTATTTTTTGTGCTATTTATTGGTGTAGTGTTAAAAAAAATTAAAATTATAATGGTATAAAGTCAGGTAATTGCCTGACTCGTGTGGACGACCGCGAAGTAATCTGTTTTATACGTGAAATTAAGCGCGGCTTATAAACGATTACGGCTTGAAATGAATTATACAAATCTGATCACTAGTTTATGAGTTATGAATGCTTGAAATGCTTTAAATATTTACGTCTTTATTACTTGAAGAAGTAAAAAGAGGCAAAAAATTGGTTTGTTGACTTGAATTTATGATACACTAGATTTCCGCCCGCGGCTTCGCCCGCGTTTTCAAAGGAAAACCCGCATAGTTCCCGATCCCGTGGGATTTCCGGGATGAACCTATCCTATGTGTTAATCCAAGTTACCTAATCTATATGTGTGCTAAATTTCCTTGTAATCGGTTCAGTAGAATTTGCGTGTGAAAGAGTAACAAACACACACACACATCCTCACAAATTCGCATTTATAATATTAGTAGGACTAGCTATACTATTTTTCAAATCGGACCACTAGTTCCCGAGATAAGCGCGTTCAAACAAACAAACTCTTCAGCTTTATAATATTAGTATAGATAAATCTATTCCAATATTAAATTTTTTTTTATTCCAGGTGGCAGCGGGTTCAGCAGACAGATTCCTATACATTTGGGACACAACATCGCGACGGGTGTTGTACAAACTGCCCGGTCACAATGGTGCGGTCAACGATGTCAACTTCCACAGAAATGAGCCCATTGTCCTGTCTGCGTCTAGTGATAAACAGATATATTTGGGAGAAATCGATAATTAGAATAAATGTATATTTCTTAATTTGCTTTTCATTTTTTGGATCTGGTGAATGATTTTTCGAAATTGGTTAAATTTGGATAACTTTATTATAAAATTTCAACATACCTTTTTTTTTTTGAAACTACTGCTATTTCCAGAAAAAAAAATTTGAAAGTAGAGATTAGGTGAAATCAGAAGATATTTTGAAAAGCAAGTTCAAACATGAAGAATATTAAATTACTAGCTTCCGCCCGCGACTCCGTCCGCGCGGATGTCGGTCTTCGCGTGGATGGTTTATTTTTCAATTTTGAGTAACTCTGACAATGACATCTTATAAATATCTATTGGCCCTTGATTGGACCCAAATACTGCTAAGCCTATAATAATACGCAACGTGTGTTCGCGGTTCTACAGAACAACGTCTATGGATAAAACTGAAAATTTAAGATTAATTTTTTTCTGCATATTTTTTCTGGATAAAAAGTATCCTATTTTACGCCCAGGATAATAAGGTATAATTATACCAAGTTTCATCGAAATCGAACCGTTAGTTTTCACGTGATGCCTTCACATACAGACAGACAGACAGACAAAAATTTTTTTAATCACATTTTGGTATCGATCCAGTAACACCCCCTGGTATTTATTTTTTCAATATTTTCAATGTACAGAATTGACCTTTCTACAGATTTATTATATGTATAGATTGAGTGGATAGTGGACCAGTCAAAGACAAAATTAATTATTAATTTACTTTTATTTAATCATCCTATTTAAACATATAAACTATGAGGTGGAGGTAATTCTGGTATGAAACCTAATTTGAACTCCGCACTGTTAAAAGCGTCTAAATCACTCTGAGACAAGTCTTCAATTTTGCTATAAACGTTGCTATCATCAACAGGCTGTTGCTGAAAAGCATTCTTCGAAACACCAAACACATCATTTTGTTGAAATACATTTGAAGTTTGATTTTGTTGTACACCAAATGGATTCTGTTGTTGATTGTTCGAAAACACATTTTGTTGTGATTGGTTGATTGCAAACACGTTCTGTGGATTTGTTGCAAATACATTCTGTTGTTGATTATTCGAAAATACATTTTGTTGTTGATTTGTTGCAAAAACACTCTGTGGGTTTGTTGCAAATACATTCTGTTGTTGATTTGTCGCGAAAACATTTTGTTGTGGTTGATTCGTTGCAAAAACACTTTGTTGTTGTTGCTGTGGCTGTCTAAAACTGTTTTGAGTGGCTTGTGCGAAAATCGATTTTGCTGTTGTACTTTCTTGTGGTTGCGTTTGGAATATATTTGACGGTTGTGAAGGGCCAAATATGTTCTGACGTGCTTGAGCAAAAATTGACTGCGGATTCGTGGTTTGTTGACTGAATGTGCTTTGATTTGCATTATTGCTGAACACACCAGCTTGTTGGTTTTTAAAGGGATCTTGTTGTACTGCACTGCGAAATATTGAAGTAGCGTTGGATCCAAAACCTTGATTACCAGATCCAAAAGGAGATGATACTGCGTCTCCATTGTACAAGCTTCTTAAAATCTTAATTATTTGAGCCGACGGTTGTACTAATTGTTCATACTTCTGTCTGGTTTCTTTAAATAAATTGTTCATGTATGTGACCTGTAAATGAAATTATTAAACATTATTTATTTACACAGTAACTAATGCATCTGTGTGTGAAAATAGTATTGAAGGATTTGATATTAGTTTGTAGGATTATCAAAGTAACATCTGACCTATTTGTTATTTAGATTTTTCCACAAACAAAGATTTTACCTTATAAGTTACGTTTACAACAAGAATTAAATGTTAATGGAAATAAATTCAACTTATTGTTATAAGTTCACTCACCGCTTGATCCAAGGTATTATTAGCTTTAGCTTCATATATAATCAATCTAGCCTCTTCCTGTGACAAGTCCGCAATACCGGGAAAGCATGCTTTTTCTTTATATGGTGAATAACAACTCGATATCCACTGTCCTCCCTTAAGTGCCGCTTGTATATCTTGGTGTACTTGATTGATTAACTGTTCATCTGTTATTGTATTGCTTGCTGGTGCTTGTTGCTGGTTTGAGCCTGCTATAAGTTAAAAATAAAATATTAACTCGAGTTTTAACTAAGAGATATCCAAATCTCACGGTAATAATTCGGGTAATACTAATGTTTTTCCCAAGATAGTTAGTAATAATGTAAGAGTAATGTTTACTCACCATGGTAGGTGTATTTCGAACTATAAACATGTTCATATCTGCAATTTTGTCCATAACGACAACAGCCTTGTTGAAAATATTTACAAATAACCATTTTCCTCGATTGTATTTGTTCTTCTTAAATATTTACATCATTTCTATGATTTCCCGTATTACATCAGGGTACTGATGTGTATCAAAATAAAAAAAATCACAATATGTATTTGAAAATTGCAATACTTAATTGTAGTTTTAATTTTAAAAACCGACGAGGAATCAGGAATTAGGAAACTGGAGGAAACCCATAGAGTAATATAATAAGGAAACCTCAAAGTCAAAAGTCAAATAATGTCATCTTATTTGACAACTCACAGCTGTCAGGATTGAGGATTGTATACACATTTTTGTCGTGTAAAAATACTCATAAAAATAATATCTATACTAAAATTATAAAACTGAAGAGTTTGCTTGTTTGTTTGAACGCGCTTATCTCGGGAACTACTGGTCCGATTTGAAAAATTCTTTCGGTGTTAGATAGCCCATTTATCGAGGAAGGCTATAGACATCACGCTAAGACCAACAGAAGCAGAGTCACGCACCAGTGCAAACTTAGCACCCCATCTATGGAATTTTGGGTCGAAAATGACCTTGATCGTTAGGTCCCCGTTAGGTCCTTTAAGGTCCCACAATTTTTTCGTTAGGTCCCCTTTAGTTTTTTTTTAAATAATTTTTTAAATTTTAGGTATAAAAAAAGTGCACTTTAGCACCCCATCCATAGAATTTTGGGTCAAAAATGACCTTAATCGATAGGTCTCCGTTAGGTCCTATAAGGTCCCACAATTTTTTCGTTAGGTCCCCTTTAGTTTTTTTTTAATAATTTTTTTTTTTAATTTTAGGTATAAAAAAGTTACACTTTAGCACCCCATCCATAGCAAAATTGGCGAATTTTATCAAAATCGTATTCTTTACCGTTAGGTCCGTAGAGGCCCATCTTTGAAATTGTTAAATTATTCTATTAAAATTTATATGTATATATATATATGTATAAGAAAGTCGTGTTAGTTACTCCACTTATAACTCAAGAACGGCTGAACCGATTTAGCTGAAAATTGGCAGGGAGGTAGTTTAGAGCCAGGAGAAGGATATAGGATACTAAATACGTACCACGGGCGAAGCCGGGGCGGACCACTAGTTATAAAATAATTGAAACCTGCGCATGCGCCTTAGAGCATTAAGGCATGCGCACATCATACATAAACAGTGCGAAATTTAAATTGGTATCGTTTCATTTATTCAATTAAATCAATAAATAAATCTATACTAGTCACGTCTGGTTCGAAAGATGAAACTGGCTTTTTATTTCAAAAATTTAATGGTCTGTCAGTCAGTCAGGTCAGTTAACTGTCATTAAAACCTGAGTTGTTGATGTGTCAAAGCTTGTCAAAATGATCTTTTTTTCTGCGATTTTAGCTTAGGATTTTAGTGATTTCAAAAAAAAATTATTTTTGAAAACTGAGTTGAAAACATGACGAAAACTTTAAACTATGATTAATAAATTTAAAATGAAACAATTTGAAAGAGATGTAGTTTTCAAGGAAAAACAAGAGTGTTTACGAGAAATATCTCAATGCATTGTTAAGTGTGACTTGATATTTTGATGCTTTTCATCTTGATTGCATTGCACATTATTATAAGTAGACCGTATGATTTGTTTTATATTATTATTTTGCTTGATTTATTTATTGATTAAATTTAATAAATGAAACGATACCAATTTAAATTTCGCACTGTTTATGTATGATGTGCGCCTGCCTTAATGCTCTAAGGCGTATGCGCAGGTTTCAATTATTTTATAACTAGTGGTCCGCCCCGGATTCGCCCGTGGTACGTATTTAGTATCCTATATCCTTCTCCTGGCTCTAAACTACCTCCCTGCCAATTTTCAGCTAAATCGGTTCAGCCGTTCTTGAGTTATAAGTGGAGTAACTAACACGACTTTCTTATACATATATATATATACATATAAATTTTAATAGAATAATTTAACAATTTCAATGATGGGCCTCTACGGACCTAACGGTAAAGAATACGATTTTGATAAAATTCGCCAATTTTGCTATGGATGGGGTGCTAAAGTGTAACTTTTTTATACCTAAAATTAAAAAAAATATATTAAAAAAAAAAACTAAAGGGGACCTAACGAAAAAATTGTGGGACCTTATAGGACCTAACGGAGACCTATCGATTATGGTCATTTTTGACCCAAAATTCTATGGATGGGGTGCTAAAGTGCACTTTTTTTATACCTAAAATTTAAAAAATTATTAAAAAAAAACTAAAGGGGACCTAACGAAAAAATTGTGGGACCTTAAAGGACCTAACGGGGACCTAACGATCAAGGTCATTTTCGACCCAAAATTCCATAGATGGGGTGCTAAGTTTGCACTGGTGAGTCACGCGGGTGAAACCGCGGAGCGCTGCTAGTATTTTTAATCGAAAATAAGTATGTCAGTATGTGAATGCCTTGCATTGTGTAAAAAAAAAAATACAAAACTAAAAAAATATTTCAAATGTCAATGTCAAGTTGCCAACTGTCAAGTGTCAAGATATTATGATCAAATTTTCAAAACAATACTCTCAAATAATTTTTAAAATAATTAGAAAACATGGAATTTAGAGAAAATGTGTACTCATAACATAATGTCGAAATTACAGCTATCATTGGCTATTATCAAGCCTCATGCAGTAAAAAATCCAGTCGCCCTCTCATACATAAGAAACGTTATAAAAAATAAATTTGTTGTGATTGAAACGAAAAGAGTTTTCCTGGATCAAGAAACTGCCGGTAATTTCTACATAGAGCATGCGGGAAAGTTCTTCTTCAACCGGCTTGTAACTTTCATGTCTAGGTAATGTTTTATTGTAAAAAATTACACCCTAGCAGAAAATCTTAATATTTCGGATGCTTATCAAATTACTGATTATTCTTTATTCGACTAATAAATATTACCAAATTTGAACCACCTACATGAAGATAATGTAACTATTTTTTGTATATTCATGTGTTGTTGAAAATTTTTAATTTAGGCTAAGTTGTAACTAATATTATATTGTATCTAATGATCTCTTAATGCTAATACATAATCATAAATTGTAATAATTTCAGTGGGTATATAGATTTACACATAATTGGGCATACAAATGCAATAGAACTGTGGAGGAAGATGCTAGGTCCAACCAAAGTTTACAAAGCGCAATTTGAAGATCCAACTTCTTTGCGAGGCATGTTTGGGATATCTGATACTAGGAATGTTGCTCATGGCTCAGGTATAAATAATTTATTATTTTATATGAGTTACTGTATATATATATATATATATTAAAATTGTATATTTATACTTTTAACAATACCTATGTAACAAGAAGTGTAGCTGGTATTAGTACAGGCATATATACTTTTTAATAACTTTAAATACTTACCTACTCCTTTATTAGTAGTCATAAACCAAAGTATTTTCCTTATCTTTAAAAAAATAGTTTTTATTATTGCCAGATATAAATAAGAAATAGACATTAATTGGTGTTCCGGCTAGCCCAGGTTAAAAGCAATTTAAAATATAGCCTATGTTACTTGTTGATAATGTAGCTTCCTATTACTGAAAAAATCATTAAAATCTGTCAGTACTTTTGGAGCCTAATCAATACAAACAAACAAGGAATATTTCCTCTATAATATTAATGTAGATTTTCTTAACATTGAAAGACATAGTAAAATGCATTTTGCCCAAATAAATATTTTTTGAATTGAAACTTCTTTATCGGAGTTGGAAAAAAATTTAGTGTAACATTTTTTTCGTTACGCGTGACTATTTTCCGTTACGCGCCATCTATTTCTTATCCCTACCACGCGTGATTCGACATATTTCTGTAAAGTTGCTTAAAGCAGTATTTGTATTCTCTTTGGCATATAGTAAATTATTTTTTAAATAATAAGGCCATAAAGAAGTTTCACTTATTACGTGTGTACACTAGTACACGCACACATTTTTTTTTAATATTTTAATGATAACAAACCTTATTATTCCAGACTCGCCAACATCAGCAGAGAGGGAAATCAAATTTTTCTTTCCCGAATTCTCCTTCTACGAATGGCACACAAACAAAGAAGAGTTCTATAGAAAAGGGCCCATTATATTTAATAGGCATTTGTTTCAGCATGTTAGAAAACTGTAAACTTTGTTATGTACTAATATAATTAGTATAATGTTTGTTTAATTTTGTTCATATTGAATTATAGTCTTTGTTTTAAATATGGCATATTATTTATTGATATTTAATGTGGAAGAACGTCAACTGATTTTTTATTTTTAGTATCTTGATAAAGCATTCAATATAATTTATAAATAATTGAATATTCGTAAGATAGAAGAGCAGGAACATAGTGGCGGAACTCGAACCCACGTCTTTCTTTACCATAGTGATGATTTAACATACCAATATTTCATCAAATCAATTAAATTTATATTTGCTTTAGGATTCTCTTATGTTTGAGAAACAGCTTTCACATTAAGTTAGTAAGTAGTAAAAAATGAATAGTCTATACCTAGGTATAGTATTATATTATCTGTGGTCTATACAATCATTTAGGTAGGTAGTTCTCAAATGTATCAGAGTGTATAAAATCCTATCCTATCCTCCTAATATGCGAAAGTTTGTGAGGATGGATGTGTATGTTTGTTACTCACGCAAACACTACTGAACCGATTACAATGAAATTTAGCGCACATACAGCTGGTAACTTGGATTATCACACAGGATAGGTTTTATCCCGGAAATCCCACGAAAACGGCAACTATGCAGGTTATTCTTTGATCACGCGGGCGAAGCCGCGCGCGGATAGCTAGTTATTGTATATAACTTCTCAATGTTGCTATCGTTGTCTATATTATTATATATAACTCCAGATGTTGAAAAATTTTTTAGGAAGGATTACGATGCACAGGCTTGTTTAGATGACATTGATAAAAAATCATTTTGGAAACAGATATATATTAAATTTCCAAAGTTATAGACACTGTAAATCATACAAACATTAATTCGCGTCATTATATTAGTTACATGAACATAACATACATTAATTAATTAAAACTAAAATACAATAATTACGACACTACATAGCAACAAATAATTTGACTACTTCTCTTATTTATAACAAGCAATTTTAAATACTGGACGGTACTATTTAGGAAACATTTGTGATATTAATTAAAAATCTATGATACAATTCACATAAAATTTAGACATTTTACAGTTATTTCAAAATATTAATTTCATTTAACAGGAAGTTTATATAATTTAAAAAAATTTACAGATACAAAATATAAAAGGCAAGATTTGTAGGTCTACAATCAGAGTTTAACTCTATCTAAGTGGTAAAAATTAACCAAGTGATAAAAAAATTAGCTAGCCTTTTTTACATCAAGTTTAAAGAAATATTGAAAATCCAATTACATACATAAATTACTAACAGTAAATTATGATCAGAAATATGTGTATGCATTCTAGGCATTTGTCATCATTATAATCTAAAACATTCTTCACCATAATATTTATGTTACAATCTTCTCTTGACATTAATTTTTTTTATGTTGCAGTAACATTACAAAAATTTATCAACCAGACAAAGTTTAACAAATCGCCAATCATCAATACTGTTTATAAGAACTACAAGTTATTCTCCAATTTTGACAAACACTTTGGGCCGAGAGAACACCTTGATGCCTTCCTCGAGTTTCGCTAGTTGCTTCTCCAGTTCCATCTTTCGATTTCTCATCCTCAACGTATCTGTTTTGACCGGCATTTTGTTTAACTCACTCACCAGTTCCGCAAAACCTGTGGAATATTTATATTATTATACATAATATATTGAGTTTTATATATAAATCCGTCTGTCCTGGCTTCGCCTGTGGTACATATAATTACGTTTTCTCTACATAACTTACGTACTTCAAGGAATATAATAAAAAAGAATTATCGATAACGGTTCAGCCGTTCACACGTGATGCCGTGACAACGCGAAACGGGTTTCATTTTTATAAATATATAGATGAATTGAAAATTTTTTTGTGAGCATAAGATTGTTATGTAAGAATAACACTGCCTTTTTAGCTCACCAGTAGATTAAAATTTATAAAATAGTATTTTATTCAATGCTAAATAATATTTAATACTAATTATAATATGTAAGTATTTTTATGTATCTAAATATAAACTATTACACATATTAAAAAGATATAAACAGTGAAACTAATTTAAACAATATTATGTAGGCGTCAGGCTCTGAGATTTTAAAAAAAAAAGGTCTTCAAATAATCACTTGGACTATTACAATTATTAATAATTATAATAAGTGATGCAACGAATACGAATACGAATATTCGTATTCGCCGAATAGTAGACATTTACCGAATATTCGTATTCGGCGAATATACGAATATTTAAATACGAATATTTTTGTACGCAACTCTATTTACTACAGATTTAAAAATCGCGCGTAAAATATGACGTGTGCAGAGACTGTTGATCCACTGGCCTTTTGGCGAGAAGATGTCCATTTTCCAAGTCAGAAAAAACTCGCCCAAAAATATTTTTCACTGAAGCCATGTACAGTCGCTTCGGAAAGACTTTTTTCAACGGCTGGAAACATCCAGACTGAAAAAAAATCGCCTAAAACCCGAAAATCTACGAATTGTATGTTTTTTAATTAAAAAATTGCCTATTGTAAATTTTAATTATTAGAAGAGTAAACATTCATTAAATAAATAAGTCTTTTATTACCAAGGCGAGATATTCGTATTCGCCGAATAGTAGGTTTGATATTCATATTCGTAAAAGTAGTATTCGTTGCATCACTAATTATAATTATTAAAAATAACTATAATTACTATAACTATCAGAAATAAATTATAGTAAGCTTGTGATAGATGTGCACTGTGCAATGGTCGACAAACGAATGACCCCAGTAGGTGGCGCCGTCAAATACTTATCTCTGAACATGAAAATACTCACTATTCCGCAGCATTCGCAAAGTCTCTCGCTTCTCACTATCTGGCAGTGTAACATGTCCCGGAGGACATACAATGTGATCGTCGTCTGCTTTCGCTCCCTCCAGCTCCTTGGCTTCTTGCTCTTTGCGTTCTCGGAGATAACGAGGTAGTACTCCTTTTTGGTATCCTGGAATTTTAATTTAAATCAGATTTTTTTTTTATTTAATGCACATGTTTTGAGGATACTGGTATTAAGTTTCCATTATTTCTATTAGAATAATTCTAGTTCTAAAAACATAAAAAATATCAACCTGAAGGCAAATATGGGTCTTTATCTTTCCTTTCCAAAATAGAATTCAATCTACTCCTATTTCTTTCTTCCATTAAATCATCACCAGCCCGCCTGGGTGTGTGTGTCACTGGTGATGAACTTTTGTGACGTCCAGAGTCTCCGCTCGCCTTTATTTTAGTTTCACTGTCTTCTTCCCTATTGTACAACATAGTTAGTTTGGCACTTTCGAGCCGTTGCGAGAGATTGCTTTCAATTGTCTGACAGCCTATATCCCGCAACCTTCCTGATGATTCAGTTGATTTCACCTCATCATCTGATTGGTCTTCTGGTACATTAGATTGTCTTTGCTCTTTTCGCTTTAAAAATTCCGCCATATCGCCTTTCTTTATTCTTACATCTGGGAGCTTTTTACGGCCACCCAAGGCACAATTTTTTCCAATATTGAGTATCACCTTCCCACTCTTACTAGATGGAGATGACTTAACTTGACCTAACGTGTTCGAAGCCGCAAGGGAACTCGAAAAGCGTGGAGGATGTCCGCTTTTTAATGTATACTTTGGTTCTTTAGGTGATTTGCCTTGTATAAACTTTAATTGTTTCATGTTTTCTCTTATGAAGTTCTTTTTTTGCTCCTTTTCTGTAAACAACAAACAAAAAATTAGATGATGTATTTGATAATTTACCAATAAATACAGTTAAGTACATTATAACTTTGTCAGCGAAACTGACTTGTAATTTAAATTAGGATGGCTATGAGTTGAATAAGTAAAATTCAGTGTAGTAATTTCATATAAAAACGATAGGTAGGTACTTACTGGGTTCTGGAAAAATTCCTTTTAAAGTGTACATTGTCCTCAAAAAACAGAAATTAATATCAGAAAATATACACTCATCATTTAGAGTTCTTTACACACAAATTATACACTATAAATGTAATTTCCTTTCATTTTGCAAAACAAATAACTGAAGATTAATATTTCGAAAATCTAGCAATATGCATTCGGTTTTTGTCACTTTTATTTTCAAACATATGTCAACCGTTTACTTCATAGACAATAATGTTTTTGGTTTTGTTTCTGGCCACATAATGTTCAAATTAGAGTTAAAATAATTATTTTTATTATTTATTTCGTTAACGCCTTTAGTACACCGACGCGTTCGCGTGCGGCAGCGAATCTCTGCGAAACTACAGCGTAGCGAAATATCAGCGAAACGTTAGTACACAGCAATGTTTCGCAACTTTTTCGCATTGATATGCCATTGTCATTTTTGACGACTGCAGGTGCAGACGTAATTTCAGAATGTCATCTCAGTCAATGTCATTTTTAGCAACTGGTGACACATATACAACAATATATTTTTCTTATCGTTTGGGTGAATGCACCGTTTCAAAGATAGTAACTCAAGTATGCGAACAAATTTGGAAAATACTACAGCCAGAGTACATCCCGGTTCCTTCTACTTAAACATGATTGGAAATAATAATGGGGTTTTCCTAATTGCCTCGGGAGTATTGACGGCAAGCATATTGTTATTAAATTTCCACCTAACAGCGGCTCACTGTTCTATTGCTATAAAAAACGATTTTCTACTGTGTTATTGGCAATAGTTGATCCACATTACAAATTTACTTACATAGATGTAGGATCATAATTATGGTAAAGATTCCGATACTACAATATTTGAGAACTCATCATTTTATCAGCTTTTAAAAAGTGGACGGTATCTGAATTTGCCAGCTCCAAAACCTTTGCCAGGTTTCAAACAGACTACACCACATGTATTCATTGAAGATTTAAATTAGAAACCTTTCTAATGAGACAAGAGACGCAGCAATGAATGACAATGATAAAAAAAGATTTAATAAATCATTAAGTAGGGCACGAGTAGTAGTAAAATGTGCGTTTGGCATTTTAGCACAAAAATTTAGAATATTCTTGAGGCCCTTTGAAACAGATTTGAATAATACTATTAAAATTATTAAAGCTGCAGTATACACATACGAAAATAAACAATTTTCGGACACTTTAGGAGCATTCGTACCAATGCATGCCAATAGACATAGGGCAGACTTAGCAGCGCTTAATGTTCGATCACAATTTGTAATCTCGAATAGAATGCAAAAATAATTCAGTATTTTCGGCATCCATGGCCAATGATATTTTATGTATAGATACGTTATTATAATACTCACAAATCACAATATAATATATAAATAAACAAATAGTTGCCATGGCAATTGGCATTTTGGCACGTTGGTGGCGTATCTAGGTACCTCTTGTCTATATCTATACATATAATAAATCTGTAGAAGGGTCAATTCTGTACATTGAAAATATTGAAAAAATAAATAGCAGGGGGTGTTACTGGATCGATACCAAACCCAAATATGTGATTAAAAAAATTTTTGTCTGTCTGTCTGTCTGTATGTGAAGGCATCACGTGAAAACTAGCGGTTCGATTTCGATGAAACTTGGTATAATTATACCTTATTATCCTGGGCGTAAAATAGGATACTTTTTATCCTGGAAAAATACGTAGAAAAAAAATAATCTTCATTTTTCAGTTTTATCCATAGACGTTGTTCCGTAGAACCGCGAACGCACGTTGCGTATTATTATAGGCCTAGCCGTATTTGGGAATTGGGTCCAATAGATATTTATAAGATGTTATTGTCAGAGGTATTCAAAATGGATAAATAAACCATCCACGCGAAGACCGACATCCGCGCGGACGGAGTCGCGGGCGGAAGCTAGTATATATTATTTCTATATCACTTCTATATAATATCATTGTCCATGGACGCGAAAATCTGTCCTCACCGACAGAATGCGAGCGGACGCTATGCGATGCGAAACTCACGCGAAACTTCACTAGCGAAACATGCGTCTGTGTAATGGCCATTTCGCAGTTCCTTACGAAACAATACTGACAAGGACGCAACTATTTCATCTATCTATGTGCTAGAGTGAGACATATCATATGCGAAAACCTTCCATACTACTGACAGATTTTTCGTTTTTTCGCTGCCGCTCGCGAATGCGTCGGTGTACCAAAAAGGCGTAGTACACAGCAATGTTTTCGCAACTGTTTCGCAATGCGTCTGTGTAATGGCCATTTCGCAGTTCCTTGCGAAACTATACTGACAAGGACGCAACTATTTCATCTATCTATGTGCTAGAGTGAGACATATCATATGCGAAATCCTGCCATAGTACTGACAGATTTTTCGATGTTTCGCTGCCGCACGCGAACGCGTCGGTGTACTAAAGGCGTAATAAAGTTATCTATTATCAGAACAGAATAACAAAAAACCTGACGACTATACACTACACCTACAGAACGTTATCTTGTTATTAGGTAAATCATTCAACTAGAACTTAGATAATGATAGATATAAGCCCTATAAAAATATTGTCTAATGCGGGAACTAAAACATTTTTGCGTTATTAAAATCTACCCTAGAAGAAATTGACAACTTTTTCTGACTGATCTGCTCAATGCTAGGAGATGCTAGGAAATAAATTTCATAATACCTATACCTAAGCCTTAAAACCAAGTTAAAACCTACTTTTGTCGTTTAGGTACACGAGTGCTTTCCATAGACATTAAAATTTTTTTATGAAATATTCTCCTTTCAGTTTTTGCGGAATTGTCTAAACTAATGTAAACAATTTTTGTTGTTATCGTTTAAAATAAGATATTTTCATCATGATGAGTAGTGCTGGCAAAACCTCGCCCGACAAGGGCAAATATAAAATTTCTCGACGAGGGAAAAAGCTTATGTTGGCAGACGACCAAAGAACATTAATGGCTTTGCCCAAAGATGTTCCAGAAAGGACATGGTAAAAACATATTGTTTTAATATAAAATTAGTAGCGCAGATTTTAAGCTGTTATCGATAAAATAATAATAGGTAGGTATGGTTATATGCATATTTTGAAGATTTTTAATGTACTAGCATTCGCGGTTTCGTCCGCGTAGTCCACTGAGCAAGTAATGCGTAGTCAAAGGAAGAAACCCGCATAGTTCCTATGTCCTCTCTCAGGTCTCAAGCTATCTCTGTACCAAATTTCATTGAAATCGGTTCAGTGGTTGATGTGAAGAAGAACAGACAGACCGACAGAATTACTTTCGCAACGTTATAATAGAAAGTTACATTTAGGGCAGAAATACTCCAAAAGGAAGAAGACGATTTGATGATACTCGATATTCGGGAAGAGATAATCGAAGAAGCTATGAAGATCTGCTATGAGAAATATATGGAGCGGCAAAACGCCTTGTTTACAGCACACTGTGCTGCTAAAGCGTGGCTCAAGTTGATTGACTGGTATTTATTTATTTATCTATCCAAATATATAAATAAAATGTGAATAAAAAGAAAAAAAGAAAATGAATGAAAGTAAGGCAGATGTTTGTTACTTAAACTATATACTTACTCAAGATATATTATCTGAAACGATTTCATGAATTTTTTTTGTAGATGTTTGCATATCTTAACTATTAACGTTCGACTTCATAATGAAGTACGTCACCGTCTATTTCTATAACAAATAACAATTCAAATACACTATAAATGGTTCGTACATTGATCGGTCCTTCGAGCCGGATCTAGCCAATATACGTATACAGGTACTTCTACCGCCACGACCCGGGAGAGGAGCCGAGCGCGTATCCCCCCTGCTACATCCCCAAGCGACGAGAGTCGTGGACCCCGGACACTCCACCAGACCCTTGCCCCAAGGACACTTGGTGCCAGCATGACCTGATGGTGCTAGAAGATACACAAGAGGAGGGCATTAAGAAGTGGCCCAGCAGCTCTTCTATAGATTATCCAATAGTTGATGATATACCGTCTGATTGCTGGTGAAATTTACTAATATGTTTCGAATCATTCATTCATTCGCTCACTCACTCACAAGATATTCTATTATCTATATTTATTTTGCATGCTCAGTGAAAAAAAAAATTGTTTAATTTGTAAGCTGTTTCCGTTTTATCACCTATCATTGAACGAGATTTGAATATAGTTCTCGTTAATTGAATATTAATGGAAAATAGAAATGTTCGAGCGGCACCTCGGGCAAAGCTATATAAATATAGATAACTCATTTTCGTCAATCGAGTCGTTAGTAACTACTAGAATCAAACTATTGCACGTTTTGGATGTTTCTGACTTACTAAAGTAATATTGAGAGAAAAAAAAATACAATTTTTGGGGTCCAACCAGAGACGTTATAAACCGTAGAAAACCTACATTCTTCATGATAAAAAATTTAAAATGATTATAATTTTTCACAGCTTTCCAGGTAAAGTCAATCTACCATTCGAAAGTGAGACGGATAAATATAAAACTCTCAGTTATGTAAGCATGAAGTCATTAATTAATAAGTACATAGTATTTTTTTATATTTTAGTCAGAAGGTTAGGTTAGATGAAATGATGATGATGATAGAAGGATGCCTTGCCTACCTGATTCGTCTTATTGCAAAAACTGCATAAAAATGCGCGTGTTGGCGCCAAAAGTTTTTTTTCTTTAAAAAATTTCACGATTATTACACTTTATGTAACGAAGCATAATATTATTTAATAATTTGCGACACATTTGCCATTTCCTTTTCCTATCATATGGGATCATATTATTTATGCTAAAGTTTAGTTTGTATCAAAGGATTCGAGCAGCGTAACAAGCGAACCGAATATTTGTGCAGAGAGCGAAATATTGCAGAAGATCACCGACTACAGCACTGAGGAAATATCGCATAAGGTATTAGCATTAAAATGTTTTAGGATCTAAACATATTTATGTACCTAGTAATGTAGGAATTAACTTTTTATAGAAAGCTTGCGTTAAACGTAATTTTCAATTTTGTTACAGGCAATTCAATTCTTTCGTAGCTTATTATTAATGACGTCATTATGATGTAGACTTCCGTAAATATCGGTTCAAGAGTTTGGGGAATTATTTTTGTTTTGTTTTGGAACTTGCGAGTAAAATAATCCGGGAATGTTGCCCACTTCACTTTGTATTTATCTGTTTATGTTTACCTTACATAATGTAATGAGTTCAAAGTATTTCTTCTAATCGTATTTTCTCAATTATTATAGATCTTGAAATAAAGTTGTTTAGAGGATTACAATATATTCTATATATACCTATTCAACTATTTATATAAGTCAACTAACTTCACCATGAGACACGAGTATGTAGTTTAAACAATGTATAGTTTTCAATAAAAATAAAATGAACATAAAAATAATAACTAACTACCACTTCATGATATTGGATTCTCTTTGGAAAACACATATAAATCCAGTTTTACTTATCTTTTAACTAAATTTCATATAAATTGTGTGACAATCATTCAAATTATTATTGAATATTTTCCTATTTAATTTTCAATATTTTACATCAGCGCCAAGCTCCAATCGATTGAACATACATCGATGAATGAGCTTACTGATAGTTCATACTTTTTAAGCCTTTAGTCTTTTCATAATCTACTTTTTGTTGAAAAACAATATCTGCAATTCTTGACGAGGTTTCTTCATCCAGGAGTCAACATACAGTGCGTTAAAAACAACCACACCCGTGGATGGATCGTTGCATGGCGCTGGCGATTCGATCGTGGACCGTCTGCGACCCAAGCGGAAACTCACTGAGAAGAGCAAACTGTTTAGCAGACCTAGGTTATATCTATGTACTTTGTTATTAAGGGATCAATGCGTCAATTGAAGATGAATTATATGAAACAATAAACAAAAATATCTATACCTCATTGAAATAGGCATGTCTCAGTAAAAGGTAAAAGGATTATTACACCCTTAATATATTCGAAACAATATAAAAAATAAACAATTCTATTAAAATATTAAATAAACAATGTATTTAACATTTAAGGTCAGTAAATATGTCTTAGCTAGAATTATTTATTTGCAAATCCGATTAGGTACTAGCCGGCTTCATTGTGTTCAAGAATATAAACTGATCGAAAATTTCTTTAGATTTTGGTATTCTCGGTCATTAAATATTTTCATAAGTTCCGAAATAACATTTTATACGTAACTTACTTTAATAAATTAAAAAATATCTCTTACAGCATGATTGGAAGATCAAAAGCCACTCTTCCACCCCTGGATGGAGATTCCCGTTCCCGAATCAGTATTATTTCCGACTGTCGTTTGAGGAACTTACGGTAAGTTATTACTACTTTAAAATAACATCAATTATTTTATTATCAATTGTTATATTTAATTACTCTGTTATATCCTTAAATGTGAGATATATTTTATATTATTTGTTTCATAGATTACACAAACATTTATTCAGGCAATTAGGTTTCTTTCAAAAGGCCTTTTTCATGCGCTCTTGAATCGTGAAATTATGCAAGAATCAGGTACCTTTTCAATAGGCAATTTATACAGAAATTTACCGACAAGATACTTCACTTATTTATTCTTATTATAAAATATTTCTTAGAAATTCAAGATGGTTAATTGCCTTATTAATTAATAAAAAATATACGATAGGTATCTTAGAAATGGTTGTTGTCTGCTATGTTTCGAAGAACTTATTGAACAATTTTGTGATAACACGTGCATAAATCGTGAACCGTTTCGCTTTTTAACGGACAGAAAAGGAGATTCTTAATGCAGCCAGTATATTTTTTTATACTTTTGTTTTCTTACAAAATCACCCATTGTTACAGTATCTAGCATAGCTGTCAGTTCATGTATATTTCACGTATTAATATGAGTCCCACCTAAGGATCTCAAACTTAGCCATATCAGCATACATTATTAAAGCCCTATTCACCCCAACTGTCAAGATAATGATCCAATCAGCGTTTCTAAACGTAACCCTTTGATGAAACCGGTTGCCATGGCAACTCGCGCCACGTGCAAAATGCCGGCACACCAATACAGTGACCCCCTCATTTCGTATTTACATGTGCAGTGACCCCAGACTGAAATATATTGTTGGGTATAAAAAGAATTATCAATATTCCGAGTAATGTGGTGTATAATGCGAACACTTGTGAATTTGATTCAGGGTTGCTGGAGAAAAGTTTTTTGGTGTCGTATCCGAAACTTGGAACTAATACTTGGAACTTAAAGTTTCTTTCCCTTTTTTGTTTTTGGGAATCTATGTGACATTCGCAAAAATTTCCTTCAACCGGTCCTGTACATATTTTTTTACTCTGTTCTACGCTACTCCTGCTGCTTGACCAAGATGACCAAGATTGACCAAGACTAGACTTATGATGCTAAAATTTCGTGACTATCATAGCGGATATTTTTAAGACTAGCTACTTGCCAGTTGCCAGTTGCCATATAACGAATACCCTATAAGTTAAAATAAGTTTTCCCGTTTTTATTGTGGATAATTATAGGATAGTAACTTTTATTTGGAGTAAATGTTGTCTGGATTAATATTGGCTGTTACAATTTTTAGTCTTAATTTCTTGTCTTTGCAATTGGGCCTTTCTTTCGCGTATCTAATGACTTGCTAAGACTGTTCAGGAATTCAATCAAGTTTTAAAGTTATTAAAAACTTGAATAATGATCATTCCTTTCCCTATAAATTATGAATAAAATATGAATTAGGCGATCCAATAGTATATCCATTGTCTTTACAGCTTTTGCATATCAAAGAGTAAGAAAAAGTCTTCTTCGTGTGGTGTTATCACATATTGTTCACAATAAATCGATCTAATTATTTATTATTATTTCAATTAAAATTGTCAACCCTGGCCTAGGTTGAGTGTCCAGGTGTGTAAGGTCAACAACCGAGCCCGGGTACCCATCATCTATTCAGCTATTCAATGCGCTTAACTGCAGTGCATTGAACAATCTTCCTTGTCTTCATCTTTTATTCCTCTATAATACGGGGCCCTTAAAAACCTCAATTGTATGATTGTATGACATTTCAATTCATTCTGGCTCGGCTAGATTATGTTGGATAATGGGGCAGTATATAATGTGGAATAGTCGTAGAAACTGAAGTAACTAAGTAGGTGGAGTTTATGATAGAAATAGATATTTTATAATTGAAACTTTATCATCTGAAGTGATTTCTATTATTTGGAATGGTTCCCTATACACATGATGTCTACTGCCGGTGAGTGCAGGTATATATTTCATCCTGTGTCGTGTGCTTATTACATCCTCGGTGTAATAGTATTTTTTTTTTATTCAAGATAGGGAAGCGCTTGACCACAATCTCGCCTGATGGAAAGCTAAGATGCGGTCTAAGATGGTACCTACGCGCTTCCCTAGTAGGTACCGGTTCACTCTTCGCTTGAAGACCCCCATATTGTACTCGTCGGGGAACACAGATTCAGGAAGTGCGTTCCAGTCCCTAGCGAATAGTAAAATGGTTTCCCAAAGTTTATGGAAACATGTTTATTGTTTATCCCTATAGTACAGTTTTGATAAGTTTTAAAAGATAGTCATTTTGTTCAATATTAAGTAATAGGTACCAATATTATATTTTCATTAGATAGGTACATATTACTGAAATTAATTATTATGTTATTCTATCCATGTTACTAATGCGTGTTGTACGGGCACCTACTGCGTGAATTATATGGTACCTACCTGGATATATGTGGATACATAATCTACCATGATAAATCACGATCAATCAACCGTTTTGACATTAACTTCGCAAAGTCTGTCTGTAAAAGGACATTTACTGAAAGGTGATACCATACCTCAAACCTGTCTCTTCTGTAACAATGCGTTCAAAGCCATTGCTACTTAATAAAATTCACTACAGCTAGGAAAAATACACGTTTTTCTGTAACAAGTATGACAGCAAACCGGTGTAGTGTCGTACATGGTACGATAAAAGGGTGGCCTGTGTCCTTTGTACTGTTAAAAGGTTTTGTTCGTAGCCTGTGATGAATGACTGGGGATAATTAAGTACAATCAGGCTTAGGGCATTTTGTTTGGCCATCATTTTGTGTATGAAATATGAGATGGTGGAAATTCAATTCACAATTGTTTTTAACCGACTTCAAAAAAAAGGATAATATGGTTATCAATTCGGCCGGTATATTTTTTATTTTTTTGAAATTCAGTTGACGATTTGTTTAATGTTTAGTTCGTTTTATTGAAATATACCTAATATTTGCATGGTGATATTAATTTAGCTATCGCAATGTTTTCAAATGTACTTGCACATTTATTTTATCAACTAGTGTAGACACTTGGGATTTGTATAATTTAACAAATTATGTAGGACAGCTACCGCCCTGTTGGCATCATTAATACAGAACACTTTTACAAACTATTTTTTAGGTTTCATGACTAGATGAGAAAAGTCAATGCCACCGATTTTGCTGATGAAAATATAGAAAAACTATGTACATAGAAGCCCTCGGTCATACAAAACAATGCATTTATCACAAACAAATAGTTATTATTTAATGTTGCGAGCATTATTTATGACTAGCTGCTGTCCGCGACATCGTTCGCTGTTATGCCGGAATTAAATCATGTCCGCCTGATTTTTTTCTCTACCGGAATCGATAAATTAAAAAAAGCCTGCGTGCTAGTTCAGTACAGATCAATCTATAAATATAACACTTTGCTGCAGTAAATGTATGAGTAAGTAATTCTAAGTCTCTAATCGCTCGTTTACAATGCTCGGATTACATTACTCTGATCCGACTTACATTGTATTATGTCCGAATTACCAGTCCATCGCCATCGATGACGTCACGGCTCTAGAAGTGTCCAGCCAATGCCACCAGGATATCGCCCTTTCACCTCTAAGTCCCCAGTTCGATTCCCGACCTGTATAATTTTAAGCCCATTATACGGCGATAAGTGGGCATCCATTAAAGAGGCATTAAAGAAAATTCTGAAGTCAGCAGTCGGACATTTTTATACGGTTGAATCACAAATGTGTCCTTTTGACTTTTACAATTTCTTCGGATTCTTTTGAAAATATGTTTATGTAAATATGCTTATGTTAATAAAAAGGTGGATATTGCTGCTAACGCGGCACGAATGTTGGATTTTTCCTGGTAAGCGTCGATATCATAGGGTTGTGAAGTCTGAAATTTATTGTAGGGTACCTACAAAGTGACGTCTTGCTTGCTGAGCTTCGCTGATATTAAAAGTGGTTTCGTTAGTGGTCTTAGTATAAAACTTTCCAGAATGAATTCTTCAATTCGATAAAACTCTGAAAAAAATAACGACTCTTGTATTGTACCGTAGCTAGGTAGAAACCCAATAATAATACTGTCTTTATTATAACTTGAAGTTTTCTGAAAAGCAATTACGTCTAGCCTATAATGAAAAGTGACTATTCTTGTACAAACACCCCTAATATAAGCAATTTCAAAGTTAGATAAGTTGCCAACGAGTTTCCAACATTAATATCTCTTTCCGAGTATTGTGTACAAGAATCGGTTTCTATCTATAAATATTAGATGACGTTCGGATAATCCATTCAGAGTTTGTCAATATGTCGGTACGAGCGTATATTTTAACATTTAACCTTCAAATTTACTGGTCAATAGTCGGTGTGGATGCCCCCAGGTTGCTACGTTAGGAACTATTACATGGTTGGCCGTTGGCGTTTGATTATAAATGTTCTGTATTCATATTGTTTTTTACACTTTCCTGTTTCATAGCTTGGAACGTTTCCGCTTTTTTATGGTCTTCAAATACACATTTTCTCGAGTTTTCCATAGATTGCTTTGTACGTTTCGTTGTAGAGATATTCTTGTGTGTTCTCATTATTTTGTCCTCGTTCCCTTAATTAATTAAATTACAGAACATGGTACGTTGTTTGTCTAATAAATTACATTGTTTGTTTATGTATTTCCTGGAAGGACTGCTCCTTTCTGAAACAATTGTGTTTTATGGTAGCTTTTCAAGGCATGTAAAGAAGACATACTTATAGCTTTACATAAGACATAATAATTAAGTGATCGTGCTAGAGGTACAAACATTTTTAAGACGTTAAAAATGTTTGTAAGACATGTGAAGTATTGAGATCGATTGGATTGAGATTTGTCGTTCGTATTATCTTTTTAAAATAATAAAGTAACAAACATATATATTATACATAATGTATAGGTAATATTGTTTTGAGGAACATAATAATTGTAGATATAATATTATGACGATTCAATAGCGCTATAATTGCATGAATAAAATGTTTGTACTTTAAGCTTCAGTAAAACACATACTTCTCATAATTTTTATGAAAATTGCCTATTTTTTTACTAAATTTATCAAGGATTAAAAAGGAAATATAGACAATTTTATAATTGAACATTTTGTAGGTTGGACACGCAATACGAAATAACATCAGAGAAGATTGACACGCCCCCGGGGGAAACCGTGAAACGGAAGTAGTATGCTATGATATGATTGTAATAAAATATTGGGATTTTTTTAACGTTTTTTTTGTAGTCTTTTCCAGGAAATTGTGTTTGAGAAGGTAGATATATTAAAAAGTATTGTTTTTCCTAGAATTCTGTAATGTATGTGTAATAATTATTACGATATTTTTTTATGTTGTTATCGATTGTGTCTCAATTTTGTTTATTTTTAAACTATTGATAATTGAAATGATCAGTTGTATAAAATCATGTTGTTATAGTAGAGCCATTTTAATAGGCAACATTTGACGTCTATCAATTTTATCTTCGAAGAGATGTAACTTGCATAAAAACATCGATTAAAGTGAATTAATCGATACGGATTTGAAACATTTGTCAATCGAATTTATTAATTTATGATGATTTTTATTCACAAGTAATCAATGCATTCGATTCTAGATGTCAGATTTCGATTTTTAGAGTAACATCTCTGGTATTTAAAAAGAAAAAAGGTTTATTGACACAAAATTGTAGCGACGTCAGTTCTTCAATTCAGAAATTGTTTATCATGTTTAGAATGGTTTATCAGTAAAATGAAATCTTAAAATTACTTGTATTGGTCAATATTATTATAAATATGTAATCGTAATTTAAAAAAGTTAAGCAAACGTGCAGTTCTAACAAAACGAAATATCATGTTATTCTACGTCGTCGTTACTAGGTTACGTTGTTGAATTTTGTTGAACTGTCAAATGTTGCCTATTAAAATGGCTCTACTATACATATAAAACCTTTTGGCTTTTCTTATATTTTATGAATCAAGTTTTTTGGTTATGTTTGAATGAAATGTGTACCTACCTATGTAGATGGTGGTATATGTTTAATTGATATTGATTTTGTGTGAATTTTATTTTACTCCGTGGAAATACCATAAAACTTTATTTTAACAATTATGGAAATTTTACCAATTCACGTAGTTATGCATCATTTTTCTTTGAATAAATTTCTAAATTATATAATTTTGTTTTATTTTAACATAAAACCATTTTTAATAAATTTCCTAAATATATTATCCTAGTTTAATCAAAGATTGTACTTAACTATAATGACTTCACGACCTTTTTTTTCACATGCCGTCAATTTTTTTTTGTTCTTGGACGTTCGTTTGGTACGTTTCCTTCAGCGTTTTCACAAAGTAGTGGTGGTGAAATGATTAATGAAATATCAAATTGCATGAATAAATTGAAACGTTCATAATATTATGGTAAGTAAATAGCAATAAATGCCTTTGTGTAAACATCATTAAAACCTTATCAAAACAATGGAAAAATGTCGTAGTCTTTAAATCTTTAAAATTAGCTCCAAATTATTGCAACATAAAAAACAGGTTCATCTTTTGAGCGGCGGCAGTAAAGCGAGTAAAATATGAAACGTCGATGGCACCGCGACTCGCATTTACATAATTATGCGCATAACAGAACACCAATAAAGTAGATTATTATAATTTTATGGCGCACGAATAATTTCCCAAGTGATATTGCGTTTTTTTATATCGACTCGGTACTGTTAGCAATAGTTTCTGAGGTGGCTTGAAATTTAATTAATAATAGATATGATTTGCAAACGTTTTATCACAAATCAGGTAACATTGGAATTTTTTTTATTGCAACCCCGGCAATGGAGTAGGCGACCCACTTGGTGGTAGGTAGGTGATGGTCGCCGCCCATGACAGTTAACAACATTAAGGAATAAGGGAACGTATTGCCGGTTTTGAGGTGGAAGAAGGCTTTTGAGGTGGGTGTAGGCTTTTTTCTTGAAGGTTCCCATGTCATATTGGTTGGGGAACACGGAAGGTGGTAGTTTGTTCCACAAGAGTGTGGTTCTAGGCAAGAAATGCCGTGCAAAACGCACAGTTGTCGAACGCCATGCATCGAGATGGTGACGATGATATTTTTGTTTGTGGTACAGGTGGTATCAATGCAAATAGTTCCTTAGAATACTCACCGTTGTAAATGCGATAAAATACACATAGAGACGCAACATCACGCCTCAAAGCCAATTTTTGTTTCAACGATAATTTTATTGTCTCTTGCATGAGCTAATCTCGGTAGGTTCTTATTGAAAATTTGGAAAGTAAATTTGTCATAAAGGTCTTATATAATTTCCGATTCCGATTAAAACGATATTGTTATTTCTGAAGCAAAAGAAACCTTGACAAAGCTCTATCTCAAATCTCCTAACATATTATTAGATATATTTCCCTCCATATCCGTGACAAATGCGTTCAATCCTTCATCGTTTAGTTTAGACCAGTACACAGGCAACGTGACGCGCGTCCCGCGCCCCGTCACGTAGCAGGACGATGGTGAACCGACGTGACGTCATCCCGAGTTTAAAATGGCTGCTGTGACCATAGACAATGGAAAGTTCCAGACTGCTCAATAGGTATTAGCATAGAGATAAAAACATATTAATATAAAGAACATTTTTGTATTCAAAGAATGAGTAGTAAAATGGTTATTATGATTGCAGTAGACTCTAATCATTGTGTCTTAAAATAGTCATTAATTTTATTTTATTAACAGGAGGACCAAATCTCTAGGTAGGTATATGTAATGGAAATTTTCCAAACGCGTCATTTATATTGAGCATTCAAAGCTTTTCGATAATTTGACAGATGAAACAGCATTAACATCTATCAAGATCTATATTATATTTGTTTTTTTCTTTTCCGCATATAAGTTCTATAGATCAAAATCCCAATAAATATAACAACACAGTCCATCCGGTGTAAAAAAAGATAATCTTTATATACTTACTTAGGAAATTTTCAACCTAAATACCTCTAAAGCTTACACCGCCAGCCCACCCTACTAACCCTGCACTAAAATGCGGATTGCTAACCCACGTGCCAGGGATATGAGCGATCTTTACATATCCTAGCCGAGGTGTTTGACGCGAACAAATATTGTTTTTACCGAAAAAACATCCGCTAGTTTATGTATGAGCACTTTGGCGGATATATGAAAAAGTTCGCGCCATAATAGCGGGTTTGTCATTGACAGACCGACACTTTATTTCGTAACTGCGTAAATGGATTGTGTATTTTAACAACATTTTAACAGTTTTCAGAAAAAGGAGATACTAGAGATACTACTAGATAGTATTCAGTAAGAAAAGGTATTTATAATATGCTTTCAGATTTACCATAAAACATTAATCAAAAAATTCAGAAATTTATACCATAACATTATCTAAAGTCGATAACTAAAAAAACAACCTCATCAAAGGTTACTAGGCTAGTGAAACAGACAAATAATAGAAACTCGATTAATATATAAGTAATTTGTTACAGTCGCTCCATAAAAAAGAACTACGAGGTATATTGACGTTTTCCAAACGAAATAAATGTTATCTGTGGAAGTGGAACGGAGCGCGGGAAAAATAAGGGTTGAAAAGAATGAAGACGTTTTATCAGTTAATAATACGAAATTATTAAATTGTTTTTTTCCATCCCTTTGTGTTATATTGATAACATATTTTTTCAAATATATTCTACGTTTATTATGTTCCATGTTTGATGTTAGTAAATATTAGTTTGATATTTGGCAATAACGATGTTGAAGTTTTAGATTTTCCAAATAACTTATAACATATTATTTTTTTTTTATATCTAAAGAAGCTGCAGATGTAGGTTCAGTGCAGGTATTTCCACGATTTTATTAATCTGCTTCAATAAAAATAACAAAAAAAAAATAGACCAACCTTCATTACTTTTCAGTCTTACATAGGGAAGGTGTTACATGTCGTACTTTTAAAGTGAAACTTTTATTACATCGTCTCAAACTTTTTGGTCTGTGTAGCGCATGACGCGTGACGCACAATACGTACGATAATTATCGTACAAATACGATAATTTTTAGTTAAATGTCTATAGTGTGAAAAAAGTTTCACTTTTACCGTGGTTTCATAAAACCACACAATATTTTTTTTCGAAAAGATATTACGAATTTTGACTACTTACGAAATTGAGGTTATGCCCTATCGTAGGTACCTTACAAAACACGCGCAATCGCCAATAACTTAGCAGTGACCCAGCTGGTATGTTCCGTAAAGATCCAAATGAAGACATTATACACGAAAACGCTTTTGTAAGTTCACATTCTTTGGAAAAGCCTGCAATTTTAGTGAAAAAGGGACGTTTGAGATTGATAAAGGGCAGGATCGGAATGAGGGGGAATCGCCAGGACCTCGGGGTAAAAATCTATTTTGCGCGAATTTTCCGATAAGCCGGTATTGAGATTTCAGAATTTAGATACTTCTATTTGAATAATTCGGTTTTGTTTTAGGATATTTATGGCTTCATGCGGCATTTAGAGAAAGAAGTATCTAGTAATGCTGCGGCCGTGGTAATAGCATATAGTACCTCTATTGTTTTCAGTATCGATGCATAAAATATATAGACGCGTACAGTTTTTCCAGCATAATCATATGATCCACAGTTCGTAATTGTAATTTACAGAAGACAAGGTTATAAACTTATAAATAGGTAATAGGTACAAATTACAATTTACATTGTATTTTAAATCAAATAATGTAGGTATGTACGTTTAAATACGAAATATAATTCATATATCGCAGCATATACCTGGAAAAGATCTAGAGAAATATTGTATTGAATCTTCTTTCTTTCATTTCAATCAATTAATATTCGTGCAAAGATGGAGCACGTATTCAATTTTAAATAATTTCCGTTCTTATAAATGCAGTTTTAATTTTGTATTCAAATACAGTTTCAAATTCGTCATGCATTTGAAAAATATGAGCAATTACATAGAGAAATATTAGTAAAGTTAAAAGTAATTTATAACTTGATTAATAAAACTGTAAACTGCACAACTTTGGGCTTAGTTATTCCATCATAATAAAACCCAATGCCTTCGCTATTAAACTATATTTATGCGACAAACTTAGGTGTTTTCACTACAGCTATATAAGCGACATAACATAAAGGGTTCAACATAATATAATGACACATTAAAGCACATTTTAAAGGTCATATTCACAAACTCGAGCAGTAAAATACGTGCTACGAAAATGGCTCCCTGGACGACCTTTCTACCTTAATTACTCTGCGAGAAATATTATATTGTTTTTGCTCAGGGTTACTTTATAGGTGTGGCAAGTTTTCAATTTAATTGGGAGCGATAAGAGTATTTTTATGTATGTGAAAAAGGACAGTTTTTGAGTCATGAGTGTAGGTAATCTTAATAGTATTTTTTTTTTACAAAATCCTTTGAACACGCGGGTGAAGCCGCGCAGTTAACAGCTAATAATAGTATTTGTGTTAAATTATCATATTTATTGAACCACTGAACTGATATAGATGAATTATAAGTAATACATAAGAATAAAGAATATTGAATAAGGCATATAAGCTTCATTTTGTTACGTAAATTGTAAGGAAGGGGATGGAAAATTGACGCATGAAAAGAAAAGCTAATATTAATATATAAAAGGTGATCTTTTCATTTGAAAATTATAATAATATTAATCATTTGATTAATATTCAAAATCAACCTGTATAACAGAATCCCGAGTAAGCCAATCCCAAATGATTAGAAAAGTGAATAATTGAGGGCGGGAAAATCAGATTTACACTCGTCAAATTACTCATTCAGTGAATTATTTGAAAGCGAATGACATTGACGAATAGCGCCAAAGGGAGATATCAATTAATTAAACAGAATTAATTAAATTCCCGTTCCGAGTGTTATTGGACATATCCGATATCCAATTTTATTACTCCAAATGCTGTTTATTTCGGTTGAGGTTTACCACGCTGATTTAAATGGATGGGCTGTTATCCGAATCATTTTATGTTGAATTTTGATATAGGCAGACATGATGGAAAATTCTCGGTAACATTATAATAGAATGTATTTTCGAACATGTGGTTGAGTGAATAATTGGTTAGTAAGCTGCTGTATGTAGTAAAAATATATGACGGCGTTGTGAAAATATAACCAGTTATTAATGCAAAAATAAACACATTAATGAAAATAAGAACGAAAAGATAATATGTTTATTGTTTAATTGTTAACCACAATTCACAAAGCAATCCTTCCTTTGTAAATTTTCAGCTCTAAACATTGTCTTTATAAACATCTGCTTCTCACGACAAACCCTCAGTGAAAATACACTGAAACAAAGACCACACCCTGGATTACATATACCATAAAAGAATCCCACATAAAACGGACCATAAGCAGCGTGCATTAGACGACAATATTTTATAGATATCGACCTATTTTGCTCCATCTCCCAACAAAACAATTTTGATAAATCGGTGCCGCACATCTCAGCTAGCGCCACTTTGCCAACTTATGAGAACAGTAAAACGTATTGGCTATAAAACTAGGCATATTCGTAGGTACGCTTCTAGTTTTGCCGACTTACCCAGCAATATGCTCGTAAAACCTTATATTATTCTGAATTTACGGTTGTAGAAAGATGTTGGAATTACAAAGACTGCTCCCGATGATGTAACTGTTTTTACGAGTCTGTTCTATTGTTCAGTTATGAATAAGTTGGTTGCTTATAAGATATTGGATAAGTATAGGTACATATAGAGAAGTACATGTTTTATATTGCATTCAATTTTTTAAAGGTTTGAACGGATGGAAACATGTCAAGGTGTACATATTAAAAGTGTATAGCTTAATTTCCGAGTATCTTATTAAGCTTGAATTAATACTATTCATAGTGGCACATATATTTATGTTATTGTCTATGTAGAACAAAGGAAATATATTATGTATTGACTTTCATATAATTATTTAACATATTCAATGCTATAACATAAAAAATACACTTCTTCCCAAACGTCCCACACGTTATTCCATACAAAGTGGCCATAAACGCATGAATCCAAATGGATTTTCGCTTTTATTTCAAATTAGTGAGCCGATAAATGTTTTAATCAAACTTTACACAAGAATTTTACGACTCTTTCCGTGCTTAGCGGTAACTAGGCGGGTGTATGGCGTTCCAATGGCGTATAATTTAAAACTACCCTCAAAACTGATGTTTAACACGCAAACTTTCTTATTGTGTTCTAAATAAGATTCGCTGTTGATTAATTATTACGGTTGATTTATTTTCATGGGATTAAAATTTTATGCAGCTTTTGGCGTTTTATGTTAATTCACATCGGCTGTAGCATAATACGTTCCTAGTATTCCCTTAGCAATGTTGCCTAGTACTAGCTTTCCGCCCGCGGCTTCGCCCGCGTTTTCAAAGAAAAACCCGCAAACCCGTTCCCGTGGGATTTCCGGGATAAAACCTATCCTATGGGTTAATCCAAGTTACCCTCTAAATGTATGCTAAATATCATTGTAATCGGTTCAATAGTATTTGTGCGAAAGAGTAACAAACACACACACACATCCTTACAAACTTTCGCATTTATAATATTAGTAGGATTTTAATTCATTACCTAATTATTTAACAACAACACAAATTAATTCCAAAAAAGCGTTTTATGTTATGTTATATTTAACTTTTGCGTTTATAACTAATTGTAGAGTCTTGATTTAAATTTATTGAATTGTATCTACAACTTGCTAGGTATTAAATTCTAACAATATGTGAAATTAGGTATTACAAAGAAACTAGTGAAATAAATGTATTATTGTTTTTAGGACAACAATTTGAATTAGGTATATAACTTTTATAATAGATGTAGTGTTTACATACATACATAGATGTACGGTTTAATTTGCTAAAACAAGTCTGAAGTATCCATTAAAAACTCAAATGAAAGATTATTCCCTGTTATACTCCGTCTAAAGGGGTATTAAATACAGGGTGTCCCACCGTTGGTATACTAAGCTCAAAGGAGGTTATAGTTATGCATACGCTGAGTACGTAAAAAATATTTATAAAATTCCAGACGCATTTTTTTTCAAATAGATAAATTCTTAAAACTCTATGTGTACACACCTAACAAGCTCCGCTCAACTTTGCCCCTAGCACGTGAGCTATCGTTTAATATTATGTTTTCATAGACAAAATGCTCACATTAGCGAAGCGGTATGCCGGCTGCGCGAAGCTAGAGAAGGAAACAATTTGACGTAATTTTTTTGTTTTAGTACTTTTTACGTGATCAGTGTATGCTAAACTACACGTCCCTTCGCGCTAAGTATACCGATAGTGGGACACGCTGTATAACAACTAAATCCATAATATCCATGGAAACCATACTCAGCCTTGAAGTGGGTCAAAATTTTAAATCTTTCCATCTTCCGTTTTAATCCGTTTTAACGAGTCTCTTGCCTGTTTTTATAAAACTCATCCGAATATTATAACAACATCGTATCACCCTTTGTGAAAACAGTTTTACGTAAGATAAATACGTTTTCCGTGCTCAATAAGGGTGAAGAATACTTAAAGATAAGGGTTCCGTATGAAGAACGTTCTTTTGCTTAAAATTGTATTTTTTACGAGACATTTGCTGAAATATGGGAGGAATTTTTTGAGGGATTGTGTTAGTGAATTCTTTCACTATAGATATAGTGCATACTAAAACTACTTATGTTTTGATTTGGCTGGCAATTTCGATATCTATTGTAGATCGTATATTTGATTGTCTACGTTTGTACGTGATTTTGGAGGTGCAGCTGGAATCTATGGCCAGGTATATCATGTTATAAACTTTATTCATTCAACGCTTTTCACATAAATAAAATACACCTTTTATGCATAAAATAATATATTGAAACTTCGTCAGCAAGGCTGCACTTTCTACCAAAAAACTCCTGACTCTCATCAATCACAAGAAAATACTGTAAAATATATATCTTTAATATAATATTTAATGACTACATCTACAAGAAGCTCATTTCCCCACGGAACCCCGAACCACTTGATTTATGTGCAAAGGAAAACGTCAGATCAATTTCACGGTTACTCGACCATCTATATTTTTAATTATTTACCTATAAATATTCCATCAAAACAAATTGTCATTAATAATTCATGTTTTGGGGTTCGTTGTTGTTCCTTTAGATATAATTTTATGGCGGAAGTTTTGTAACGGTATATAAAACTCATTTACGTTATACGATGCCACGCAAAATTACATGTTGTGGTGAAAGTAATACATAATTTTCATTTCAGGTGTTATAATAAACTAGCGGTCCGCCCCGGCTTCACCCGTCGTAAATTTTTACGTTTTCTCTTCATAAGAGCCATACGAGGATGGCTCTTATGAAGAGAAAACGTAAAAATTCAAGGAATATAATAAAAAAAGAATTATAGAAATCGGTCCACCCGTTCACACGTGTTGCCGTGACAACGCGAAACGGGTTTCATTTTTATATGTTTAGATGTGATATGTAATTATTATTTTGAGACTCAAAAGAAAGCTCCGAAAACTTATTACAACCCATCGAGTAATAAAATTGAAAAATACAACCTGATTAATTAATTTATTACCTACATATCTTTACTTAATTTGCTTTAATAGAACTTAAAACTATGCACCCTCCAGTTAGACCAAATACCATAGTATCTACACAAAATACTGATTAAAAAATTTCAGTATATTGGACATGTAGTTACAACCAAGAGCCCTTGAAACTCATAATAAAATATCTCAGCCAATTTCATTAAAAAAGAACATGAATTTCATCCGATAAACTCGACTCGGAACTCTTAAACAAATTTTAAAACAACGCGAATATCTCAAAAAGAAAAACTTGGTACAACGGCTCGGAGTTTTAATATTATTTGTACAGGAATAAATAGACGCTAAGAAAGCTCCCGGCGCAAATGAGCTTCCAAGTAATAAAGCTTTTACTGGCCTAGAGTTCCGTATGTCTTTGTAAGTTTTGGACTAGGATATTTTTTTTAGGACTGCTGTTTGGAAAAGTCAGTAATGTAATGTGTAAAGTTATTAAATATGTGATTTTTTATTGTGTTGATGTAAAATATTTTGATACGTACAGGTAAAAGATGAGAAATCTTTAAGGAAGAATGGTAATTTAATTAATGAAATAATGAAATAAATAAAGGCATATAATAATTATCGAATTTTCCTTTAATTTCATGAATTAATTTTAATTTGCATATAATTTTTTTACAGCTGCATGTTTGTTTATCTAAATACATATATCTAAATAAGTCGACTGACTGACATAGTGATCTATCAATGCACAGCCCAAACAACAGAACGGATCGGGCTGAAATTTGGCACGCAGGTAGTTGTTAGGACGTAGGCATTCGCTAAGAAAGGATTTTAATAAATTCTTAGGTATCCCCATTTTCATGGTACAAACTTTCAAACCCCCATACAATATTATTTAAGAATTGATTTAATAATATTGTATGGGGGTTTGAAAGTTTGTACCATGAAAATTTATCTTTTCCACGCAGACGGAGCTGCGGGCAACAGCTAGTTGAATTTATAAAAAAAACCGCACGAAACTGGTCTACAGATAAAATCTGTTATCGTTTTAAAAGACACTTTGACACTAAAAAAGTAAAAGTGTCTACTTTTACATACATAACATAAAATATATTATAACGAAACTATACGGAACCACATTTTTGTTGAAACACGCTTCGCCCGCTCCGCCTTTGTTCTACAAGTTTTTATCCCCAGCGAGTCAAGTCGTCTCATATTGTCGTTGATACAAAAAGTGTTCTTCTTTAGTAATGAAAGGGAGGGATTAGTTACTGCTAAGCTGCGCGCTGTGACGTCACGGGATGGAAAGCTTTCGCTTATGTAATAATGAAACAATTTGGCTTTTAAATTGTAATACGAGTGGCATGGTAAATTTAGTTGGATCTGTTTGTATGTGTGTAATATCGTAACTCTAAAACGAGTGAATTTTTTATTTGATAATTAGTTTTCTGGTAATGGTCTGTAGATATGTTTCATCAAAATCGGTTCAGCAATTTGCTAGATATCGGATGATGAAAGTATTGTAACCGTCGAATGAAAAGTGGTTTCCCGAATATAAAAATATTGTGTTTGATTTAAATATTACTCGTTTATTTTTATCTACACTAATATTATAAAGAGGAAAACTTTGTTTGTTTGTTTGTTTGTTTGATTGTAATGAATAGGCTCATAAACTACTGGACCGATTTTAAAAATTCTTTCACCATTCGAAAGCTACATTATCCACGAGTAACATAGGCTAGGTTTAATCCCGGAAATCCCACGGGAACGGGAACTATGCGGGTTTTTCTTTGAAAACGCGGGCGAAGCTGCAGGCGGAAAGCTAGTACCTCATATAAAGACTTGAAAAATTATGACTACCTACTTAGAGGTATATAAATGTGAATTATATAAACTACGATCATTTGCTGTGTATCAATAAATAAAAATAAACCAATAGGTATTCCGTATTTTATTCAACCAAGGGTAGCAAGTAGAAAATAGAGTAAAAATTCACAATTTAGTTTTGAAAGCGCATTGGTCTAGATTCTGAATAGTTCATTTACAGGGGAGGAAATTCGGTGCTCGGACGAAGTTAATTCAATTATTTCCACTATTCGCTTCATTGGAGCAAAATCCCTAAATGAGTTTACTGATTCTGTTTAAAAAATAAAATAAAATGCTTGAATTTTGAGCCGTTTTGAAAAACCTCTGATGAAAATACTTTCATGCGTTACTATATAGTTTAATTGAAGGTACAAGTCCGAGACGGGCCGCAGACCGCAACCGCAGGCGACACTGTGGCTACCGGCTGCGGTTACCGCAATGCTGCCTGCGGTCGCTATTCCAACTGCGGCTGCATGCCGTGGCTGCACAATGCACAGAACGCAAAAGTCATAAGAATTCACCAATTAAAATATAAATAAACAAATAGTTGCCATGGCAATAATTGGCATTTGCATACTGCAGTCTACGGTCGCTGCGCGCCGCGGCCGCACGCTGCGCGTTGCGTCTGCAGGCAGCAGTGTTGCCGCGCTTGGAATCAATTTCATAGCTGATGTTCATAGAAACAAGTGGTGTCGCTTGCAGTTTGCTGTTGCAGTTTGCGGTCTGCGGCCCGTCTCGGACTTGTACCTTAAACGATTCTTTTGAAAGAAGTCTTTACATAATATTTCAGTTCAACGTTATTAGCGTAAAGCTTTTTTAAACCTTTTGAAAAAAAATTATAGTTACGAGTATTTAAATATATGTGGAGAATTGTACATAATCAAAGTACTTATTTATTAAAGTAACGAATAATCAGAAGTATATCAAAATTGTGAAATATTCTTTTCTAGAGACGATACAAAATTTGTCCATTCCGGAAATTTAATATAACTGTAATATAATATATTAATGCAAATGATGAGAACGTAAACATTGCTCCTTTATTTAAAAGGCGCCATTTAAATTGCTCATAAATATATTATAACTGTTGTTGTATCGAAGAAACTTGTTGTGAATTTACACATTATCATGCTTTTATCGTTTAAACTAATAAAGTATAGATGATATCGCATTTAAATGCTATTAAGTGATATAGAGTAGGTATTTTTTTTTAATATTGTCTAAAAAGTTACGCTTTTCCGTGATTAAATAAGAATTTTCTTTTTGAGTACCTATAACATACTATTTCTCTATTATACTGCATGACTTTCTTGTATTTTACTTATTTATTTATTGTTATATATTGGACGTATTAAGTTAAGCTGTTTTTCAGTATACAAACAACTTCGCACGTTGCTAAGAGTCAAAATAAAAAGTCTCTTTAATACAAAATTTTCCACCCGCCCAGCTGTTTGCGCAATTTACAAAACAACACCCAAACTTTGACACGTATAATAACGTTTTATATTCAAAATTGAGTTGCGCAAACACCGTTCGCTTCACAATTAACAGGGTGTGCCGAAACATTGTCCAAGTGAATTTACAAAGTTCCCAGATTATACAGGGTGTTGTGCTTGTGGGGTAAGATAAGGAAGGGTTGATGTATTATTCAAGGGCACTCTCCTGCGGCTTCCGCGCCAACTTAGCGTGTAAGCTGATTTAGAACATCCCTTATTTGTAGGTGTGGTCGTGACTTGACTGGCTTTTTTCTACATAAGACCCGTTAGTTATTCTTATTATGAAAGGAAACAGCACATATCGCATTGAAACATATCTATACTAATATTATAAAGCTGAAGAGTTTGTTTGTTTGAACGTGCCAATCTCAGCAACTACTGGTCCGATTTGAAAAATTATTTCGTTGTAAGATAGCCCATTCATCGAGGAAGGCTATAGGCTATATATCATCACGCTAAAACCAACAGGAGCGGAGCTACGCGAGTGAAGCCGCGGAGCGCAGCTAGTTATGTTATAAAAACTATGCAGAATACAAACAGAATAGTTCTTTTTTTCTGAAACTTAGACACAATATGTTATTTTCAGCTCTACATTTCATACAATGCATTCAAATCTTAGTATTAATACATATTGTATTATTCGGGTAAATACAAGTGAACTCCACTTTCATTTGAAACGCTTTCCATCACACGCCATGTAATTTAGAAGGTTGATACCATTAGAGGAAATTACTATACCTACCTTATAATTTATACTGCGTCTTATATAATGCGTTTACCTACGGCGTTATTTTTAATTTTATCATGTCATTGTAATGCGTATTTCAACTTTTCAAGATATCATTTTTGAATAAATGATTTAGGTAACTTATGTTTGACATACATATTTCATCGAAATCGTCCATGAAAATATACCAAGTACACAGATAGATTTTCATCTTGATATACCTAATGAATTTTTAGGAGGGATATGAATGCTATAAAACTTAATATTAAATTAGGCATATAATAAGTTTAATAAACACATTATACATACAATATTATTACACATGTTTGCATATAAATGTTGTGTGCAAACCTATTCACATAAACTTATAATCAAAATTCGGACGCAGCCACGCGTAACAACTAGTGAGTCCATTTAGATAACATACAGCAGTAATGGAGCCAGCAGCCGGCCTTTCTAATGATGGCGCCAAGAAAGTCGACACTTATAATAAGCACTTATCTTGCTGACTGACTGCGAATAGATTCGATTTTATTAAACTGGTCATTTTTTTGGGTGCGGCTATGATGGAGATTATTGTAGAGATCATATTTTCGCAATTTTAATGTTTTGAAAATGTACGGTAGGTACTAGAAACCCTATACATATAAACATTCCTATTTAAACACTTTATTTATTACAAAACCCGCATCAAAATCCGTTGCGTAGTTTTAAAGATCTAAGCATACATAGGCAAAGAAGGGAAAGCTACTTTGTTTTATAATATTATATACATTTATATTACGTAAATGCTGCTTAAAAGGATCAGACATTTCAATAAATTCAAATGTTTCTCTATTTTCTATAAAATGGGACTTGAGATAGCAAAGTTGTTATTATAAAATACCTATGTGTGTTTGTAAATAACTTCTTTGAAACGGATTTGCTGATTTATATGAATTATTTTGTGTGTTGGTAGGTCGCAGAATATGTCGTAAACTATTTTTATACCCCGAAGTGAAAAGGGTGTCCTGGTAGAACAGCGTTTGCCGAGTCAGAAGAATAAAAAGGATGAATATTATAAATATATTAAATCTTATAAATAAATTATTTTAAACCTAGTGAACTGGAAAAGAGATATATAAAAAGGTAAGAGCACATTATCTTTTTGCCATTAAAAAGTTTGTTACTGTAATACTAAGATCCTTTAGATGATTTAGTGAGCTGGCCCGAGTGTTAAAACGCGATATAAATTACTTAGGACAAAAAAGTTTAAGGGGAAACTTCCCCAATCATCCCTTTTATCCTGCTAGCCCCTCATTAGGCGTGTTTGTGTTGGGATAGTACTGGCGCTAGTATATCCTAGGACCTTAACCAACTATCAAGTATGAATAATTTGTGAAAATTGTAGTAAGTTATGACTACCTGTGTAACAAAGTAAAAACTAACAAGCTGACAATTGTTAGTTTTCTCTTTAAAGCCAATATATTTTAACATTATGTTTGTGAACTATCCATGTTTGTAGTGTTGTAGAATGTATTCGAAAATCGATGAATAAATTTTGGCACTGAACTAAAACACAGTCTGCACAAAAAATGTAGAGCTTTTATCCGAGTAGATACTACGTATTTAAGCTGTTCAAAATCTATATTAATAAAAAAAGAGTGTGTGTACTTATGTACACGCGTTAGAAGTTATACTTCTTTGGCGTATGGAAAAAATATACTAGAATATACAACTTGAACATTGTTATCAATTTTCATACCACCTAGAACTAACTTCATGCTGTTAAATTTAGGTGTGCGCGCGCATCGTAAAAATTCACTCTCATCATTTTTCTCCATCGCGCCAAAAGAAGTATAACTTCAAAAAATATATTAAACTACTATATCAATATATCGTTCCAGTAATGCAAACGGGACTTCACTCCAAAAACAAAAATATAAAGCGATTTTCCCCAATACTTTCGGCCAATTTCTACCTGCTCTCATTTTCTTTGCCTAAATATTTTCCCGAGCGTAAATAAAAAATTCTTTATGTATTAGTTATTTCGTAAACATTGAAGATCAAAGGATAGTTGCCACATTCGTGCTTTGTATTGATGGATTGTTATCTTAATACGAGTAGAATAGATGTTTGCAAAGTTGTTTACAGCGTTGAGTTAGATCATGAAATGATCGCAATTGGGCCAAGATATTCGGCGATTTGAAGTTTAAATTCAGTGGAAATGTACTAGGACTACCTAGCTTGTAAGCAACAACTTTTCTGAACGAACAATATTGTTATTGAAGTAATTTTTGGGTTTGACATTAGTAAGATTACATGGTTTCTGATCCCAACGTTTCTTTATTAGAATTAGTGATTTTGTTCTTGTGTATTACAAATAATATACCTCTACTATAATAGGTCACTGAGGAAT